>NW_010134062.1:20291-68924 GCF_000699245.1 Pterocles gutturalis | reverse complement strand
CCGGGTCTCGCGGGTCTCCGGCTGGGCGCGATGTCCCCGCGCCAGGTCGCATTGGGGCAGCCGGCATGCTTCGTGTGTAGGGTTTCCGACAAGGAAGTGCTTGGAAGGGGGAACCGGTGAGTGAGTGCTTGCCTGGGAGGCTGGAGACGAGATCCTGAGTGGTCGGGGCAGTCTCTGCCTGCCGCGTTTGGCTGCTCGTCTGCGTTACTGGGGGCTGTGCGGGTAATAACAATAACGGTGACTGACTGCTGCCGTCTTCTGAAGGGTGGTGTGCTGTCCTCTGAAGGAGGCCAAAGAGACGCTTTCTGCAGGCTAGCAGCAGTATCGCATGTTTGCATAGCGATTATTTTCACTCTTCCTTAGTGAAGAGCGGCGAAGAGCGGCGAGCGCAGCCCGCGGTGGGGGCACTGGAAACCAGCAATGCACAAGCGAGTGGCGTGGGGACGTTGCAGTGTGGGTCCTGCTCAGCTGAGACACGGGGTTCCTCTGCAAAGACACGCAGGTGCTGACAGCAGTGAGTCCCCTGGGAGGGCAGGAGGGTGGTGAAAACTCCTCTGAGTAAGAAACAGGTTGCATGGAGAAGAAGGTTTTGTGGAGGAAGGGAGGAGAAAAGGGGGTGAGAGCTAGTGAAGGCACCATAGGGCTAAGATTTTCTTAGACTGTTCAAAGAAGTTCTCATGTATTCGTCGAATATCTACAAAGTAATATTGAGCTAGTGAGCTGCCTTACTAGTAAAAAAAAAAGGATGTCTCAGCAAATGTTGTTGTACAATTTATTGCAAGAACCATTAAAATATTACTCAGCAAATATTAAAATTATTAAAACTTTAAGATATTTGGCTTTTCCAACTGATCTAAAGTGACCTTGTTAACCTGCTGTTACATTGTTTATATCTCTTTTCACCTAATTTCCAGGTTTCTCAGAAGTGGCTAAATTATGAGTTGTCATCAAATTTTTCTCCTCCTAGAATGAGACACTTTATTTTAAGAGCTTTAGAGAATATGTGTTTCTGAGTTCAGTTGATGCAAAAACTGACTTGAGAGAGTAATAGTTTTGTGAAAAAGAGCTGACAGTTCTTTGAACCGTGGAATTGAAACATCAGGTTGTACCTGATGCAGGAACTATGCTTAGGATGTTGGAAACAACTCGTTTATATAGGATTTCTGATAGCAGATTCTTTTATTATGAAAGCACTTACAATTCCTGTATATACTACAGCCGTTTCTGATATTTCTGGTGTGTCATAACTACTCCATACATTTTTTTTCACTAGTTGCATTGGTTCCCAAAAATATAGATGGTTTTGTGATTTGTCATCCTTCTCCAAATCACGTGGAGTCTGCCTTTCATTTCTTCCAGCTAAAGATCCTGTGGGTGTGGTTGTTTGATTTCTGGATTCTTCTAATCCTGCAAAAGAACAATTATGAATTCCAATTGGTGTAAGATGTGTCTTGAAAACTCTTCTTCCTTGCTGAACTTGTCCTCATCAACAACACTCTCTATCCACTTTGCTGTTGCATTGTTTCTGGTGGTGGGGAGGGTAGTAATGCTAGTTGGTTATGGGTACTCTCCTTCATTTTCTGGTATTTCCATTGTTGCTACTATCTGAAGCTGAAGTTGCAATGGATTTTCAGAAAATGCCTGTGTATATGCGGTATTTCACTGGGCTTCTGGGTGTCACCTGTGTGTGTGCTATTGTCTTCCTTGTCTTATGGACTGCACTCTTCCGCTTCTCAGAGCTGAGTGATGGCTAGATATCTGGTGGCACGTGTTACTGCATTCTTGTGGTGATATGGCTGCATCAGCTGTTCTGGTTGGTGCCGAGGCCTTGCTAGCGGAGCAGCAGAATTGCCTAGCACTGGCAAACTCATCTTCAAGGAAGATGTGTTTTCTGTCAAGGGGCAACTCAGTTTTAAATTGTGGGGGAGACTCTGCAGTTTGAAAGGACCTAATGGACCCTTAAAGACTGTATGCTAATCTTCTTAAGCTTTGCTGGCCAGGATTTTTCTTGTTTACACACCCAAGGAATGTTATTGTTGAAAGTTCTAGTCTAAGAATTAAACAGATTGGTTTTATTTAATACTTACTCTGAAAGGTCAACAGCCCAAGCAAGTTTGTTTTCTTCTTCTTCTTAGCTCCTTTTTTCCCCTCACTGTTTAACCTATCTCTGTGCCCCCACTTGGCATATTAACCTCACTACAATCAGATTTGCTTACAGAACTTGAACTGTTTCTTGCTTCCTTTGAAGCAGACTCCATTTTTGGAAAGGTACTGTTTCATCCTTGCGATCTCTAGCATGACTGACTATCTCAGAACGAGCATCTCATCCATAATATAAAGAAAGGTGCAGCTGTGTAAGATAAAGTTACTAATAGAATAGCTGTTGATGATAGTAAAAGCGTTAAAAAAACCTGATGAGCTAGGGGTAACACTTGCATTTCAGTTCAGCGACTTTAAGGGCTAGTTTAAACTGGAAAACTTTGTGACCTGACATACTGGGATAGCTTTGCCTGGAATATCACTTGTGTATGAGTGCAGTCTGCCTTGCTTCAATAACAGTGGAGGGGAAAAAGAAAGAAAAAAGTGGGGCGAGGAACTCTTTCACTTTAGGTAACCAGGGTAAGCGTCAAGACAGATCTAGAACTTACTGTATGCTTTGGCCTGCTGACCTAGCTGTATGGATATAGGCACACTCTGACAATAGGTGGTCTCAGTGCAGTTACATTTTGAAATAGTCTGCTGGTTTTCCTTTCTGTTGTATAAAATTTTGGGGTAGTTTCGGTTTTTCAGAGCTTGTAAACTATTCAGTATCACAGCTAGAGAAGTATTTTCATGATTGAAATTGCTAAAGGAAGCGGTTAAGAGTTTTTGTGACACTTTGAGTTTTCAAGGCTAACCCCCAATAGGGTTTTTATGAAAAAGTAGTAGGAGATACGAAAGAAGAAGCGAGTTCAAACAAAGCAGTTCCTTACAGTCCTTCCTCAAGTGCTCGGCTAGGTTTTACAGGGTGTCTCAGTTATTCATTCATCAGAGGATGCTTGTAAGTCAGATAGAATCTGAAACTTTTGAGGTTCCTGCTTAAGAAGGGAATGTGTGAGAAATGGCTTATTTATATAAGTTCATATCATGTTCTTCACAGGCAAAGACACTGTTTTTTAAAAATAATTTAGATAGAAGTTAGTGCTAATTCTCCTTTATCTCAGTGGGAACTTAATTGGAAATTTTTCCCCACATTTTTCTAGTTGGGCTTTTGGTTATTGAGGAGGGGTTGAAAGCAAGCAATTCCATTCACTTCTAGGAGAAAAGCAAGTTTTCATCTTCTCTGTTTTGTTTTGAAAATGAGAGTCCTGTAATGATTCAAGCTGTGTCTGCTTGTGTGAGGGCTGTTTCTTTCCTGTTGCTGCAGAAAGCTTTTGTGATGCTTCTCTCTCAGTAAAGAAATTGCATCCACACACTGTTCTAGATTTAGCTGCTCTTTGTATGGAACCAAACTACAGGAGATAAACAGCATGGATGAGAAAAGGTGAGGCAGAGCCTTGCACACAAAATCCAGGGACCAACTGGGTGGGGTTAGGCTCTGCTTCCCTTGCTGTTGTGTAGAGTTCTATCTGAGGCTTTCAGACATGTTTTGTCTGCCTTAAAAATGTATTTTCTTGAGTGTTTATCCAAAGACATTATGTTTTGTACTTGGGTTGATGTTTGTAGCTAGGGCAGATCCACCAGCCTCCCTCAAATGGTTGCAGACGTGTCAGGATCTTCTAAGACTATAGTGTGGCTTGATAGGATTTTATTAAGGAAAAAAAATAATACTCTTCATTATAATGATTATCTGACATTTGCAAAGTGATACTGTGTGAGGCGAACAGCTGCTATGCTTATATTGTTTATGAGGACACTGGGACACTCATAGTTTTCCTGAAATAGACTTAGGAAGGAAAACCAAACTTTTTACGTGAGGAGTAATTTCATGTTCTGAAGTTCTGTGGCTTATGCTTTGATGTATTAGATAAGCAGAAAATTAGCATGCATCTTGGAACGCTGCAGCTTTTTGCACTGTAAAATATGTCTTTACTGTTTTTTTCAGTGTTTGTGATAGAGCTAGGGAGAGAGTTTGAGGTGCTAAGTGGGCTTGATGAAAGCTATGAATTTAGACTCTTCCTTTCTTCCTTTCTTCTTTTTTCTTCATGGGTGCTGGCCTCTTCTCTAAAGTAACAAGTGATAGGACAAGAGGAAATGGCCTCAAGTTACACCAGGGAAGGTTTAGACTGGATATTAGGAAAAATTTCTTCACTGAAAGAGTGGTCAGACATTGGAACAGGCTGCCCAGGGGGGGGGTGGAGTCGCCATCCCTGGAGGTGTTCAAGAAACGTGTAGATGTGGTGCTTAGGGACATGGTTTAGTGAGTTAGGTGGTGTTGGGTTGGACTTGATGATCCTTGAGGTCTTTTACAACCTTTATGATTCTATGATTTAGTGGTAAAGGTATCAAGTTGATAAATGCATTTGTGACCAGCTAGGTACTGAGAGTTTAAAAGAGTATGCAGATCAGAAAACTGCTTATATTTGCTGACATAGGAAGGTCATACGTGGACAGCATTTGGAACAGATAAGGAGCAGTGGTAGTGTTGAACAGAAAAACCTTTACACAAGACAGTGCCTTTATTAACAGCTGATTGCCTGATTCTCATGGCTTGGTTGTCATTGGGGTTTTTAGCAATGAAAGACAGAGCCTTATTTGCCAGCTTCCTCTTGTTTAAACCTGTAAAACATTTTTGTTGGTCATATGAACAAGGGTCTAAATCGCATAGAAATTAAACCTATATTGGAAATTAAATTTATCTCTTTTAAACCGGAATAGATCAGTTTAGGGGAAATGCAGGAAAATGAAGCCTGATATTCTGTTGTTGCTGGGGATTTTCTTAACAGATGACCTGTCATTTTACAGCTGTCAGGGTTGCTCAGAAAAGTTAAACGAGGAAAAACACCCAGCTGAATGCCTGAATAACTTGTGCTGGTCCATGCAATTACAATGCAGTTTACATTGAAACACTGTGCTATACTGGGACTAAGTGAAGGTTAACCGGGGTTGCACTGAAGTCATTCTGGGTCACATCTCTAAAAAGCCTACAGCCGAGTACTGACCTTTTGCTTACTTTTAATAGAGTCAGAATTCCGTGCATTACTGTTTTCTCACTGTTTGCATCTGTGGTGGCTTTGGATACAGCTTAAACCAATTTAAGATGTTCTCTTAGTCCCTTTTTAAGATTATTACCCAGGTGTGTTCAAACTAGTTGTGGTGATTTGAACTCAGTATACAGGCTGTTGCATTATTAAGCAGAAGTCCTGGTTTTGGTGTGAAAAGGAGATGAAAGCAGGAATCTTTTTCCTGTATCCTTTTAAGTAATAGTGATTCAAGTGAAAAGCTTTACAGAAGGGCAAAACCAATCCTGTTGATTCTGGAACTCTGAATGGTAAATATCTTGTTGTCGTATGGCCAAATGTTATCTCATGGTACTTGCAGACATGGCACAGAAAAGAAATGCTGCTGCTGTAGAAAGAGGCTAAGCATTTTAATTTTGCAAGTGTTGACATAATGTGTTCTATGTTTCCCTGACACACAAAATTGCTATAGTTCAGTGGCTTTTAGCTTCTTGGATTACAAAGATGGGCTCTTGTAAATTCCACAGCTGCAGGTGCTCCTTTCTCTGGCAACTTGTTAGCACCAGCTTCTGATTTTAGGCTAAAGGGGAACAAAGGCAAAACATGCTTTTTTCTTGTCATTTTACACACAGTTTCAGCTGATGCAGTGCTGTCTATAACAAAGGATTTAAACTCTTTGTAAACATTAGGAAATACCAGTGTTTGGGTTTTGGACAAGGAGGTGCAGACACCGGATGCAAGTTTAGGACTAGGTATTGGAAGGGAGAGGCTTTTTATTGTCTGTATCAAATCAGCATTATGTAAATCATTACTGAGAACTTAGTCTTGCTAAAACCATTTCTAATAGAAAATGTTATAAAAAATTAAGGGTGTTTCCCTATCGCTAGAAACACTTCCTGATATTTTTTGCCCCAAATCTTCTTTATATAAATTGCTTAAAAATTTTAGGATCCCTGTATATTATGTGATTATTTTTTATTTTTTTTTAGCATTCCCTCCCTTGCTCTGATAATCTAATCTTGTGACAGTGGTAAAAGACTACAAGGATAGAGTTTAGATTTCAGAATTACTTTGAAACAAAGGAAGAAGAAGGGGCATTGTCTCTTCCTCCATCTGAGGTCTTGATCTGACGTGGTATTTTGGGAGGCTGGGCTGGAAGGCTTGCTTGTGAATGATTTAAGGCTTTTTATTCAGACACAA
This sequence comes from Pterocles gutturalis, assembly GCF_000699245.1. NCBI lineage: Eukaryota > Metazoa > Chordata > Aves > Pterocliformes > Pteroclidae > Pterocles > Pterocles gutturalis. The sequence goes on along the minus strand of NW_010134062.1, from coordinate 62,565 downwards.
GACTTGTACGTCAAAATCTTAATTGAAGACCTGTATTTTTCAAACTTTTGCTAAACTGTTATCTATCCTTCCTTCCCTGACTACTACTAGTGTGTTAACGAATAGACTTCAGATTTAATAGCAGTAGTTTTGTTCGGTTCATGTTTTTGAGGAAAAATGTTTTGTGTTGTCACTGTTTGGTGAACTTCTCCCCCCTCCCCCTTTTTTTTCCCCCCCAAGTCTCTAGTGTCAAGTAAGAGGAGAATATCCTCAATTGCCTGGTAGGTTTAGTCCTTCTGTAGTAATTAAAAAAACAAACCCAAAAAACCAAACAAACAAACACCCCCCCCCCCCCCCCCAAAAAAAAAAAACCAAACCAACAAAAAAAACCCAAAACAAAACAAAAATCCAACAAGCAAAACCCCCAAAACTATGGTTTTTCCATGGGTGAATGTGATCTCCATGAGAGCTGGAGATCTGAATCTACTTCTTACATCCCAATTTGGTAGTTACGATTAATATTTCTTATTTCACCTTTGTGGTAGTAGAAGAAAAAAAAGGCAGAAACTTGTTGGTCTAATTGGGCTGTTACTGACCTGAAGCAATGTCTGAAAACTTTGTGGGGATATGAGCACCCAACCTCAAATGTGACCGTGAAGGGAAGTCCTGAAGTCTCTTCCCGAATCATCAGTCTGGCACACTCTGTTCATTTGTTCCACTGCTTGTGGTAAGTGGTATAGTTCTGCACAGGAGCACAGGTCTGTAATTTCTCCTTGCAGAAGCAGTTTTTAGAGTCTGTGGAGGTCTGAGAATGAGATCAAGTATGTGGTTGTGTGGCTTTCACTTTTTAGTGGAATCATGGGTTTGTGTGTTCTAAAAATAAAAAGTCACTCCTGACTGTCTTTCATTAAGCATGGGAAGTAGCTGTTGGAAGGATGATGTTGTAAAATCTGTACAAGTGTTTTCAATTTTTCTTCTACTTCCTATTTGCAGAGTACACCCTTAAATGATACAATAAACCAGTAAACCATTAATTTAATGTAGGTAGTATAGGCCTTCAAAGGAATTGACAGTGTATTGAAAGCTTTATTTAAATGCAGCATGAGCTCACTTTGTGCATCACAGCAAAGGTACCATTTTACTTGTACGTTCTGAGGTAACTTCAATTGCAAGAAGAACAACTACATTGGGTTACAGGCGAGATCCATGCATTTTGGGTAACTTCCTGTGTATTAAGAAAAAAAAGCTAGAGGAAATGATGTCAGCTAGGGTGGAAAGGTATTTTTGTCCTTGTGTATTATACTACTTCATCTGGAGCTGATTCTGGAGCCATTGGATCCTTTAATACAAGTAGTACTTTTTCCAAAATAATTTCAATATAATATGCATAATATTTTTAAAGGACTTTTGAACATGTAAATAGGAAGTTTGTGATGGTTGCTTATAGTGTGACATACCTCATTTAGTGCCTTGTCTGCCACTGTTGGGTCTGCTGCTTGTTCCTGTGAATATTGGTGAGCAGACAGGAGCGATGCAGGTGTGAGAGTTTCTGCTGCTTTTCGTGGGAGTTCTGTCGTATTTGTTTTGTATTAATATCTGCTGCTTGTTTTATCAGCCTGCAACCTCTTGTGATTTAGTCTGAACAGTAGGCACAGCAGGGCAAATGTTATGCTGGCGAAGATTGTGTTTGATTGTGCTTGTTGTAGGCTCTGTTCTAAATGTGCTCTTAGAGAAATGGTGAACTTCAGCATGTTTCATGATCTGACTCCAGACTCTGAATGACAGAATAAAGATGCTGTATTTACAGTGTTTTGAGAACATTATTTCAGTCTTTCTTCAAAATTTCTAAAGCTAAATTGAATAAAACTTACTTGTCAAGCTGAGTAACTTAGGAGAGCTCTCTTAAGTTCATCACTCGAAAGCAGATCGCCTTCTAACATACTGTAAAATCTGTATCACTTTGTAGTTCGTTGTTTTCCTTAATTTTCAATGTGGTCAACAGTGTTGCTGTTTTACTAATGGTTTTGATGGATAATGGTGGTATCCGGGACTTTTAAAACAAGGTCAGAGTTCTTTTAAAGCAGCCTTAAAGGGAGAGTTCCTTTTCTGCACCCATGCCCCCCCACCCCCTTCATTGTTGGCTGATGCTGGTAGCTCTTCTGAGGCTGTAGGCTCAGCCAGATCAGGCAAATCTCCTATCTGGGGAGAGACAGGCAGGAAGTTTGCTGTCCTAGATAGTGTAGGCTGAAGGCTGATGGCCTCGTTGCATTAGAGGGAGAATGGTTGGGTCAGCTCATGAGTTTATAGGTGCTACACCGGGAAATTTTTTAATATGATCTCTAGAGCTGCCAGATTGTAAGACTTCATTTCAATGAGAAAGCGATGATACTATTATAATGAAAGTTGTCAGCTGCAATTACAGTGTTAGTGCCTGAGAGAGCTAATTACTTGCGTTCTACTAAATGTAAACATTTCACTAAATGAAAAAAATGTTTTTTATTGTTAGGAAAATAAGATTGAGAAACCATATTTAGGTATTCAAAGGAGGTGGTTTTTCTGTGGGTGATATTGAAGTAGTTGGTACACACCAATGTCAGTGTCAAACTCAATTTGAAGGAGTGTTGACTGTGATATTAAGATTCCAGTATGGTTTTGTAATTACATTTTTTATGTAGGTGTGTGGTAATGTTTAAGTCATTTTTCAGTCACAGCTGGTTTGTGCAGGTGGATTTAACAGAGTGGTTGGCAGCCTGCATCTCTAAGCACACTTGCGCACAGTAGGCATGAAACTGTAGCAATTCTGGTCTCTTCATTTCTGCCAGTGAGAATTTTAAAATATGCTGTGGCTCAAATGGGATTATTGATGTGAGAACAGGCGGCCGCTGGCTGCTCACTTGACAGCGTTTCCTGGCTGCCAGGAGAGAGGCAGCCAGCCACAAGGTCCTGTCCAGTGTCAAATACTGTTATTCCTCAAGTTAGGCACACTGGAGGCATACAGTCTTCCTTCCCTCAGCAGAGGCAGAATGACTGATCTTTCATGTTGCAGTTTTGTTTTACAGTCCTAATACCATTGCTTTTATCTTGCCTGTTCCTGAAATTTTACACAGGAATTAGAGTAGTTCTTCATTTTCCTAGGGTTTATGAACTGTTAAATAAGTGGTTTACCTGTGAATAGATCCAGGTGATTCTAGGGAACGCCAAGCATTTTTTGTGCCTTTCTTGGAGACAGGTTTCCCTTCAAATGTGATAGTAAGCCTTTTTGTGCCATAAGAGAGAACATGCTATCGGGCAGAGAAGCTGTGGACTGGTATTTTTTTCAGCCACAGTGCTGGTGATGGAAATGAAAGCTGAGAAAATAGGTTGGATAAATTTAGAAGTACTGATTTGTTATTCTGGGAAAGTTTAAAATTCTCCAGGGATTTTTAGAGAAAAAAAACCCCAACCTGAAACTAATTAATGTCTGAGATGTGGTTCTTCTGGACTAGACTAAAACTAAGCCACCAGTGGATCTCTTCTCTCCCATCTACTAAGAAAGGAACAAGTATCACACAGATTCTTCTCCTGGGGGTTCCTGCAGTCATAGCTTAAAGTAAAGGCTGCTTCCAGATTAATACAATAGCTACAGACATAACCCCTTTTTCCTTCTCCTCCTTCCTGGCAGGAGGCTGCTAGTTTGTGTAGGCTCTCAGTGGATGCTTAGATCTGTCATTTGATGGCTCTTGCAGAGTTGAAGGGTTAGCTGATCAGTGAGAGGGAAAATTGTTACTGATCTTTGAGATGTGAAAATAGGGAAAGTTAGTGCTTTAATACAGTTTACTAAAATAGTGTTTCTAAAACTTGAATCAGAAAAAATTCATTAATTTGCTAATTAATTTCTGTGAAATACAAAGGTCTGCTTCAGTTAATGTTTCTGCATTGATCTGTAAAGAATTTTGTTTTGTCCTGGGAAAAAAACCCTCTGAAACTGGGTTTATATAAAGCAAAGGAGAAGCACATACTTGAAACTGGCAGAACTAGTCTAGACTTGGGTAACTCAACATTGTGATTTGAATATGAATACATGTTGGTTTCATGATGAGAGTGACATGTTTTCCAGCTGGGACTGAACCTCATAAAGCTGTGGTATCCTCTGTGCAGAACTTAAGGTATGCCTTTCTAACATCTCAGTTCAGACCAGGAGCCCGCGTGTGATGTGATCTGACAGTTTTCTGTCCCATCCTGCATGTTGGTTCCCTGGAGAGTGGCCTGGGCACCTTTTGGGCAGGTGTTAACTGGGAGACACACATCAGTGGCAGATGGCCAGTCTGGTCAGTCTGCAGGGGAGCCTGCAACTCGTCTTGTGTGAACCTGAGTGAAAGGCATCTTGTGTGGACAGTGGGTGCTCAGAAGCAAGTATTTGGTCTGCAGCTCTGTTCTGTTCTGCAGTACTGCCTTGTGTAGACACAGCCCAAGAGAATTTCACCTAGGGAATCAACAGGAAAAAAATACCACATCTGTCTCTTCATGCATGCTTTCCTGACCTTTTGTTACCTGAAAGAAACATAAATTTGAAGGGGGTTCTGCACATCACCTGTGTGTAGCCATTTCTTTTGTACAGAGAAGAATAGCGTATTTAAGCTAAGTAAACTCCTATTTGATATCAACAGCCTCTGGATCAAATCCTGGAAAAATGTGAAAGAAGATACACTGATGATGCTGGAGCTGTTAAATTCCAGCAGTAATCTTACCCCAAACTGCTCATTTGTCCTGACTTTCCGTTCTTAACCCTGAAGTACCGTTGCATCATACCCTCTTGCCTTTCATGCAGAAACACCTCCAGATAACTTGCAAATATGGAAGTCAGATGAAAGATTACACGTTATTAGAGTACCTCCACCCAATATGCATAGCAGTCATGCATACAGTGCTGTTTCTCTTATTTAGCCACATGGCACTGACATGTGCGTTACCTGCTCTGTCCTTTCTGGTAATTGCCTGATTCACTTTACAGCAAGCATTAAAAAACCCTGAAAAAGGAGACAGTAATTTGCTCAAGCAGTGTGTAGATCTCAAAAAATTTACTCAATAAAATTATGTCAATGCTCTGGTTTGTTTATTGTAAAGCTGATTACATCCTGTCAATTTACTTGTGTAATCATATTAACTATCTTAATTGGTGAATTGTAAACTGTTCTGTAGAGTTGTGAGACTTTTTCTTGGCAGTTTTGCTGGAGCAGAGCAGCTGGGACTCAGAAAGCCAAAAACATTTGTGCAGTGGCTAAATGTAAGGATGACTCAGCTGAAATTTCTGATAATGTTATGCAGTCAGGGAACTTAATAAGCATGTGGCTCACCCACAGCGTCTCACAGCCGCTGCCTTGTCACGAACAACTTGCATGACCCCTATAGAGATACACTATAACATAATCTGGCATTTTTATGCTCCACCAATGTTAATTTCCTTGAATTGCTTGTATTAAGTTCAGAGTTTTTAATTAGTCAGTTTTTTTAAAAAAACAAACATATGAAGTGAGAAGGACTTTTAGAATGCCGTGGAACTAGATAACAGCTGTGTGTCCTGTGCATACTGTCCGTTGTATCTAACCAAGAAAGAAGTCTTAGATTCTGACAGAAATTGAGAGGGAACTGGGGAAGGAAAATATTTTTGTTTCTAAATTTTCAAAATAACTTATTTTACTCAAAAGGCAACAAAGCATCTTAATACATAATGGTCAAGTTTAAAGGGAAACCTACTCTATGATAATACAATGTCTGGTTAGCCTCAAGTTGAAATTTTTGCAAGTTGTATCCTCTGTTTCTTTTTAGATCTATTTTTGTCTTTCTGTTTGAAACTGTTTAATCAGTGGAAGATGGGGACAAATCGGGATCAAAGTGTGTCAGTTCTGAGCAGTGGGATCTATTTCCAGCTTTGATGTTGGAATAAAGGGAACAAGCACGACAGCTCTTTTTGGTTCTGTTTCTTCATCTATAAAATGTGGATAAAGGCACTTATTTCTGTGACCAGCTCAGGTTTTCATAGAGGAAAAGGATTGCTGACTGTCACTATGTCCCGGTAGCGGTACTGGTGTTCTGTGCAGTTGTAAGCTGTGCAACCATCTGAAAAAATGCTTTGCAACTGAAAATGATGCTATAGTTAACAAGCCTTTGGGCACGACACTGCTACTCTTGGCTGTGTGGCTTTTAAACAGAAGCCTGTGAGCTATGCTTCTTCGGCTGTTGAATACTGCAGTCTGTCCGCAGCAGGGCTATCTCTGTATTGCCTCCTTCTGTTGGAGAGTCAGAAATCCACAGCACTTGAGAGGAAGTGTCCCTTGTGATAACTATACAGCAAAGTCAGTAATTTTAAGGTAAAATTTCCAGCCAGAGATTTTACTAGCTCAAGCCAATCATAAATATGGCATAAAAATTCATTTTACTAAATAGCCTGTCCTTCTAAATGGCCTTGTACCAGTAATGGAAGTGGTGATCGCATTGTTACTACTGTAAGTGTCAATTTTGGTTTGATTGTATGGTGGTTCTTGAGAACCATCTTGTTTTTGAGAATTGTGTTGAAAGAAATAGGAAAACATTGAATTATATTGATTTACAGTTTCCTGTTGTTGAGTAGGAAACAGCTGCAAGGGTGAGCCTTTTACTTAGTTCTATGCCCTGTTGTTATGAATTACCAGAAAGTCTCAACTGGTTTTGCTGCAGGCAGCTTGGGAGCTATGAGACTAGTTTACAAATAGTAGTGATGTTGTTTGGTGCTGTTCACTTTTACTGTGTGCCAGATAATGTTTCCACACTGAAATTTGGGAATGCGGCGTGTCTGAGTATTTCCACATACATGCACAGTGATTGTAGTGGGAGATAGCTAGCATTGTCATGTTATTTTTTCTGCAATTATAATGTGAAAATCCTTGATTAATACTGTTAAACATCCTGATAAGTACTGTTAGAGATACCAGTATTAAATCTGAGTGAGTTATGTGTTGTGGTAGTTTGGTATAACCGACAGAAGTGACACTAATGTAATCTTGTGAAGGTTTAAAACTTCTGACCTACAAAAAGTTCAGTAAAATCAAATTCATCACAGAATGGCATCAGTTTAATACAAATATAAATAAATACACAATAAGAAATACAGAATAAGACAGATAGTGACTATATCTTTCTTTAAATACTGAAGTTCTGTGTTTGCTTTTTCTTTAACTCGATATGTTTTCTCTCCCCAGGATTGGAATCTGACATGGTACACAGAAAATCCAGACTTCACCCAGTGCTTTCAGAACACAGTCCTAGTCTGGATTCCTTGCATTTACCTGTGGGTCTGCTTCCCAGTGTACTACCTATACCTTCATCGTCATGGCAGGGGATACATACAAATGTCAAACCTCAACAAAACCAAAACGGTATGTGACTTTTTAAAATCAGAATTTATTAAGCTCATCTGGAAGTTTAAATCTATTTTCAGCTACGTTTTAGCACACTGTTTTTGTTGAGTGTCGATTGTGGCCTGTGTGCATACTTCAGTGGTAACTTACTTGTTTGACTTCTGTTTGATTTCTGAGCCTTATGTGTTTCTGTTGCCCTTTTATCAGTAAGGTTTCTAAAATTTACTCTGCTATAGCAAGAAAGCATGCAAATCCTTTCTAAGACCAGCTGGAGAAGACTATTTTGAGGCAACTCAATCTCAAAGCCTTTATTTGAGTAAGAAAAATTATTCATTATCCTGTCAGCTTCTTAAGTTACACAGCATAGATTTCTAGAGCTGCTACAGGTGTTCTATTCCACTTCTGTTATGAAATAGGTACTTAGTGTTTTCTTACTTTTTCTCCACTGTAGAATAAGGGAAAAGTTTTAAGAAGGACTGTAATAACATGGTATATTGGAGAGTGTTTGTCTCTGCAATCTGCTAATCAGGCGTGAGATTCACCAGGTTTCTGGTTCATAATACACTGAATTATATGGTACTAAAAATTCGTAAACTTTTCTCTTGTAGTGGGGATCCAACAGGTAAAGCCAAATTACTTTTCTTTTGTCCATGCTGTAGGATTGCCCAAAAGAGATGATGTGATTATATTTCCTCTTCTACTAACATAACATCTAGCATGTATATATTGTGTTGCCTAATCTGTGTGAAATACACTTTTGTATTGCAGGCTTTGGGCTTAATACTGTGGATAGTCTGCTGGACAGACCTTTTCTACTCTTTCTGGGAAAGAAGTCAAAATATTTTTCGAGCTCCGTTTTTTCTTGTTAGTCCTACAATATTGGGTATAACAATGGTAAGTTCTTCTGCTGTGTTCATGCAAAGCCTTAAGCAATAACATGCATTTTAGTATTGCTCATAGTGTTGTAATTCTTTAAGCTACAATCTTCATCTGCAGTTAAACTGTGAAATATTCTCTGAAATGTCTGCTTTCTTTTAATAAAAAGAATTAGACAAAAAAAACCCCAACCCAGCTGTGCTCAGTGCGTTATGTGTCAGCACCCACTCCAGTGGTAGTTGTCTTTGGTAGGCTTGAGCTACTGTTCACTTCATAGCTGGACTCAAGCTGATTAAACCTAGATAATACAAATCACACTGAACTTGGTAAAAGATTGTAGAAAGCATTACCTTGTTAAGTATCTTATTACAAACTCTCTTGCATGTAATGTTCTTTAGCGAACACTTTGTTGCATTTGATGGCAAGGTGGAAAGTATTAAATGCTACATGAGGCACATAGGGGTCTCCAGCTGACTCCTACCTACATTGTCTGCTTTCACACCAGTATCTCTGCAGCCTGCATTTCAAGTAAGATGCCTTCCTATTCATTTATTGTCAGTTGCCTTACATTTGTCACAGACTTGGAATGGTAGTGAGTAAACATGATATTCAATGGGGGACAGGATGGGATGGGATACAACAACCCCAACAACAACAACAAAAAAAACCAAACAAAAAAAACCCCAACAGCCCTGAAACATACTGACAGATGCAAGAGCTGTTAAATATTTTGTGGTCATTTAGTGATGCAATTGTCAAGCTTTTGTCAGGCTGATAGAGAATGCAGCAGTCAAGAGAGATTACTAAGTTGTACCAGCTTCCTAAAGGACTCTGAAAACACACAAAATACAGAAGAGTAATATTTGCTCAGTGTTGTTTGATGTCATGGATTGTACGGAAATAGTTTTTTTTATTTTAAAAAGAGTTAGTCAGGAAATACTTGGAAAGGATATGGTGTCACCGTAATTGCATGTTGATTTGTGATGTGGAACCAGAGAAGTAAAGAAGTAAAGGCTGGCAGCTGTTGACAGTGCTTTGATGTATGTAATATGTATTCATTTGCCCTTTTTTGTCCACTTCTTGTCTTTACTACTCCAGAGAACTTCCTATTTAAATGTATTTTTGAGTTACACTTAAAGTCTCTGGATGTTAGAATGTCTATGAGATACTGGGTTTGAAATGTTAAATAAGCACACTTCAACACAGTACTTCATATTTGTGCAAAAACTTAAAGCTTGTAAATATATTTTTCTTATTTGTCCACAGTTGCTTGCCACATTTTTAATACAATATGAAAGAATAAAAGGAGTCCAGTCTTCAGGTGTAATGACGATTTTCTGGCTGATCTCGTTGTCATGTGCCACAGTCATTTTTAGATCCAAAATAATACATGCCTTAAATACGGTAAGTGACTGCCAGCCTCATTCAGTTAAAAATAATCCCAAACGCTGCAGTAATAGAGTAGTTCCTTGCTAATTATGCCAGTCAAGTCAGTTAATGATCCATTCAGTGCACCTTCATTCCTTGGTTTATAAATGCAAAACAAGTAAGACTTAAATGGCTCTTGTTTCGAAATGCTGCCGAAATTCATAGTGATCTTAACTCTAGCAACAGTTGCCAAGAAAATTGTGCTAGCTGTTCCAGCAAGGGGATGTGTCTGCTTGAGTACAATGAAAGTGTATAATCTTTGATATGAAGCTGTTCTGGGAGTTTACGTCATCTTCCTGTTGATCATACAGTGGATTTCCTGAAAGACTTGGTGTGATGGTAATGTGGTCTCATATGCTGAGACAAAAGGAATGTGTACCAATGAAATATTTTTATGTTAGTCTGCTTTATAGTGAGGTCACCTCAAATATCAGATTAATTGTGGATCTGCCTGAAAATGGCATATGACTTTTATTTCTTGAAACCTTTAAGCCATGTTGTGAATTTTGAGAACTTTCAGACAACTTGTATCTTTAGCTGTTGGGAATGAGATTTTACTGGTGGGTCGGTGGGGGTGTGTGTCCATCTGTCCCTGTGCTTTGATTTCTAAGCATTATACTTTATGTATCAGTCTCAGTCTAAAAAGTGGAATTTGAGCACAACACAACAAACTAATCTAAATTCTGCTCCTCTGATTCTTATTTTCTGTATGCTTACTAATTAACAAATCTCCTTTGAAAACCCCTTACTATCCAGTGCATAAATGCTGTGCTCCTGTAAAGAATACCTTGACTTCAAATTGAGGCATGCTGTATTGGTACAAACAGTGTCGTAAAGAGAACTTCTCTACAGAAGGAAGTTCATGCTTGTGTTTTGATGTCAGTGATTGATTATTAAAAAAAAAAGGTATCTTTCCTGTCCTTCCCCCTCTCTTTACCTTCCCTTTACCAAAATAGACATTGACTTTAATTTGCATGGGGGTGGGTAGTGGGTAGCGTAGCATTTATGTAGCTTGCAGAATTTACAGTAAGGAGCTGTTTTATGTTTAATAGCAATATGTTGTTTTAAAGAAATTCCTCAAGCCCACTAATTGGAATGTTACTTTCCTTTGTAGGGTGCTGAAGTGGATAAGTTTCGTTTTGTCACCTTCTGCATCTACTTCATCCTGTTACTTGTACAGCTCATCCTGTGTTGTTTTCCAGAACGACCACCTTTGTTTTCTGAAACAGTAAATGATCCTGTAAGTGTTCAGTCTATGCTAAGTTCTGAGTATCATACATGCTGCATTCTGCACAGTGAGTTATTGAGCCGTAGTCTCCCAGATGCCAATTAATTCAAATCTTGTTGATTTGTTTGCAGTAGAGTGTTCTTTCTGCTCTTTAGTTGGTGATGCGGAAGATGAAGCCCATACATGCAAAACAGGGTGGTCTGTATTTAAGAGAACGAGCAAAAATACTGTTTCAGTCATTCCTGAGTAGCATTCCTCAAGCTTAAATCATATGTATTTATATTCAGTAGTGCTTCTGGCAGTCGGTGGAAAATACTAATTTGAAATGCTGTCCTTCTAGTCATCTGATACCATTCAGTAGGCAGTAACTTAAATCTACACCTGGAAAACTTGTGAATGTGGATAGATGCATTTGATTTCCATATTTACCTCTCTTGTGTCAAGCAAAAATTTAACCAGCTCGATTGCAAGAGCAATTAATATTAGAGGGTGGTCTGGATGCAGAAATTGAATTTTATCTAGACATGATCTTTTTTGCATGTGTTCTTAATTGTATGTGCTAGCTGTATGTCATGGATCTAAAGGGACCCAAGGGATGCTGGATCATTATACTGCTTGCTTAACCCCGGGCTAGACTTTGAGACACAGTGGAATGACAGCTGTCACTGCCTGGAGTTTAGATGTGCCAAGTTTAGAAACCTCAGTTATATATTTTTTTTTATAAGGCATAATTCTGGTTTGATGGCTGTTAGGTGGCACTGACTGATGAAGGAAGGTGTGAAATGTGAGAGGGGGGAAATAAATGCTGCCTCTGTAACTGTGGAAAAGGTCTGTAACCAGTTGTGCTGACTGAATTCCAAGTTACCTTCTCTGTCAGTGTCCAGTGTGCCGGTGGTGCTCTACATTACCACTGGCAGACAGTCTGCGTGTGTATGCCTGCAGGGAAGAGCATCCTGCTGAGTCTTTGGGTTCTTTTCATCTCATTCAGGGATGAAATGTATTTGACAGGATACTGTGGATTTATGGAAACCTTCTTTTCTGCTTTGATCATGGTTACAAGGTGCTTTGAGACCACAGTGGTTTGTTTTTGTGTTCAAAGTATTTCTAGGAGTGTCTCTAGGAAGTTGGGCAGACTTCAAATTTTAGCCTTTCTTCATGACTGATGTGTTTGTTGAATGTTATGATGGAGAAAAGAACAAAGCAAGTCGTGTTAGTCTGTCTTAAATTCCAAACCAGAAATGTTTGTAAGTCTTGAGTAAAATCTTACTTAACCCAAAAAACTACAGTGAAATTTCTGAGATGTAGATGATGCATATAGAAGTCAAACACTGTGTTTTGTCTCTTCTTTTTGCTTTGTTTACATAAGTCCAAACTTGTTACAACTTGTTGTCTTCATTCTATCTCACATGAATGTCAGTAGAAGTGATAGTTCTTTGCGTGTTAACTATTTAATTTTATAAAAAATAGTATTATTTACAGTAATTAATGTTTTAATGTTCTTAACTTTTGCTTTATGCAAATGAAGTCCAGTTTTTCATAGTACAAGATATAGTGGACTGTTGAATTGAGAGTTTCCACCTGCAAATAGATTCAAAAAACTATAAAGGAAAAAAGTAATGCAGCATTTTAAATTTTTTTTCTAAGTTGAAAGTACTCCCTGTATTGTCTGAAGTAGAAAACTAACTGTCGGGAAAGTTGGTGTGGCTGGAGGCTGAAAGTACCACACCACCACACACTACCCCACACCCCCTTTTTTTTAACTTCTTTGAGTTAGAAAACTTACTTATTCATTAAGTGATGGTGCTGAATTTGCTTGGAATACTTTTGTTGCAAGTGTTTAAATACTTTTGAAATGTGGAACTCTTATCCCCTTTCAAAAAAATGCCTTTGTCTCCTATATGCCCTTATTGTTCCCTACAAAGTTGCAAAAGAAGTTGTCCTGTGAAGACGAGGAACTGCAGGAGTCTGTTTTGTGTAGCTTGATTACAACACAGTTCAATATAGCTTAGTGGAGAAGCCAGGTTACACAAACATGAGTTGAAAAATGCAAATCTTGGAAACACTTGGCTCTCACTGTTTCAATTGCAGTATGCTAATGATGTTTGGTGACTTCAGTAGATGGAAATGCCTGAGTTGCTCCAATTGTAGTTGATAAAAACCTCATGGTTTGTGTGCCAAAGGAGTGTCTGGTTTTAGGATTCTTTAGATGCTGTTCCAGAGCAGTGAAAGAGGGAAGAGAAATCTGCACTGGAATTCTGCAAGTAAATCACCTTTGTGGCTTTGAAATTCTTCCAGTCTTCCTTTCTGCTGTTAACCAGATTAGGAGAGGATGTTAACCTGAAGAGTAGTTAAAACAGGCAGCCATTGCACTGGCTGTAGAACACGAGCTAGCGGTGCACTGTTATGGATACTTGTTTCCCATGCTTATTGATGAATGAGATGCAGGGTTTTTAGGGGCTGTTTTGGATGCTTTTTTGGAGTTTACAATATTTTTCATTTGTGCATTGTTTTGATGGAGTCACAGCACTTAACTGCTAGAACAGTAGCACTGAATTCTTCATTTGTGACTATCCAATTAACATATTTATGCTCTCATATGGTAGCACACCTTGCATTGATATAGGTAGGCACTGGTCATGATATCTTGAGAGAGTGTCTGACCTGTGCTGTCTTATAAAATTCCCTTGTCTGTTTGTTGTGTTGCTGATACAGAGCACTGCTGTTCCTGTGTCCCAGTAGTCTAATCTGCTGACAGCCCTGAAGCTGTGCTTGGATTTTCTGAACAAACTCTCAACAGCATAAGTGACAAGCTTAGTAATGTGGAAAAAAAATACTATAAACAGAGTTTCAAAAGCACCTTTTCTGTTTGGTTTGTTTCTTTTGGCCCTGTATCAGTCACTTTGTATGTGGATTGATTTCTATTTCTGTCTTTCAGAATCCATGTCCAGAGTTCAGTGCTTCCTTCCTCTCCAGAATCACATTCTGGTGGATCACTGGGTAAGATCAAGATGATGCATAAAGCACCAATTAAAGTTAGATGGCATTTTAGGATCCTAGTTTCAGAGTTAAATTAGCAGTAATCATGCAATAATATTTTTGGTTGTTTTGGTTGGTTGTTTTGTAGATAGATTAAATTGATTATTTTTTTCAAATTTGATTAATATTTTTTACTTCCTTCATAGAGTCATTGTAATTTAAAATTTTGCCAGTATATATTTAGTATGTTTACTGAAAGAATATAATAAAAAAAATTATTTGGGAAATGTGAGAAGGTAGAAATTATTTGCTGTATTTAGAAACTAAGGTATTCAAAATAGTTAGCTCTTTTTGTCCTATCGGTGTTTTTTTTTTTCATTAATTTAGCTGTATTTATGCTGTATGATTTGATTAAAACAAATATTCTTGTGAGTTAAAACACAGAAACATGTAAAACAATATTGGTGTATAGTTGTGGTTGGTACTTGGCCAGAGTTCCAACAGAAAGCTAGATGAAAGGAATTGCTTTGTAAAATTAAAGGCTAATGAAGATTTTGAAACTTGGTAGGCATGGGAATATTAATTACCTGGATGATTTTCAAATTAGATTACTTCATCCTTTCTTTTATTTTCCCTGAAATTTTAGTTGTGGCGTATCCTGGAGTCTTAGATGTTTTGTTGTCTAATTCTCATAGTAAAGACAGGAGGATGTATGTCATGGTGCAGGTACTAACTCCTGCATGCATTTTTGTGAAGAGCTTGTTCTGCTTTGGGGCTGGATGTAAGGACCACTGTCTTATGGCATTATATATATATATATATACACACACACACACCTATCTCCAGTGTTCCAGTGTAGTTAAATGTATAGTGCTGATTCTTTCTAATACAGGTTGATGATTCAGGGTTATCGGAGACCTTTGGAAGCGAAGGATTTGTGGTCATTAAATAAAGAGGACACATCGGAGGAGGTAGTCCCAGGTTTGGCTAGAAACTGGGCAAAAGAGTGGGCAAAGACCAAGAGGTAAGTTTGGTTATGCTGGCTGGCAAATCTTCCAAGATGTGGAGGTTCAAAAGCTCAAGTTACTCAGCCTCTACTTCGAGGTGTTTGTCATCTGTTGTCAAGCCTGCTTTTGTAAGGCCCAGGTGGCAGCTCCGTATTTGTTCTTAAGTGCATACAGAACAGGAACCAAGTAGGGTGTTTTGTGTCTTATGAAGAGCTGCATCAAGTTTCCCTTAGTCTTTCATGATCCCAAGCTGACTTTTGTTACTTTTGATGTGTGGTTTTTCCTTGGGGAGGGAACGTTTTCACATGAACTTCAGTCATGTAATTTAAGAGCTTGGGCTCCCTCTATAGTTAGTGAAGCCTCAGGAGGGCAGTTCAGGATGTAAAAGTGAGCAGCTTATTTCTTTCCTTTGACTATATAGGGAGCCTGGGCATCTGAGCCCGATGACTAAAATTAGAAAGACTGCATGCCTGCAGTTTCCATCCTACTTTCATCATCCTTTACTGCAGCAAACAGAAGTACCTTTTCATTGAAGGAAAATTGCTTGCTTGCTTACACACTGTATTTTTACATACAGCTTGTCCTCAGAAGTTCAGAAGTATGTAGTTTGGCATAAGCCAGATGTATGAAATGAATGTGTTTAGTCCATTGGGGATGACTTGGCATAAATCTGACTGCAGTGTTGTAGTTCTGGTGGTACAGTGCAGCCTTGATTTTGCTGAAAGTTCAGCATACTGGGTTCTAGAATAATAACGTCCTTTGCTCCTGAAGTTTAACACAGGTTACGGCCCTATTCCTCATTCCCCAGGGCAGACCTATAGGAGAGATTCAACAGGAGTGTTACCTATCCCTAAAAAAAGACGACCATTTCCGTATGGCCAGTTCATTTAGCTATGGTTATATGTTTAACAATATGTTTGATTGACAGTAAAACACAGTTAAACTATTAAGAAGGGCAATAAACAGCTCATAAACATCTCATTTGTATACCATGTATTTTTCCAGTTGGCTTTATGCTTGAGTAAAGGCTACATTAGATACCGGTTCTTTTTTCAGGCAACCATTACACATGTTATACTCACCCCAAAAGCAGCAAAAATCAAGCGACTCAAATGGTGATGTGACAGAAGAGGCTGAAGCTTTGATTATAAAACCGTCTCAGAAGAGCTCTGAAGCATCTTTATTCAAAGTGTTATATAAAACCTTTGGACCATATTTTCTCATGAGCTTCCTGTTCAAAGCTGGACATGATCTCTTGATGTTTGCAGGCCCAGAAATTCTGAAGTAAGACTTACATACTTTATTATTGTATCAAAAGTATGTGGACAGAAGTTAAAATGCAGTGGTATTTCACTCACCAAACTGCTTTGCCTTCAGCTGGTTCAACGGGGAAGAGTTGTCATGCCAAGTTAGAGACCAGGCACACAGATTATTTGGATCCATTGGTTTTCAAATTGTAACATCATGTATTAAATGTTTGACTTTTTATGCTCCTTTCCAACACTAGGAAGGCCAGACAGGAACATAACAATAGCAGGAGAGTTTATTTAATCCTAACCTGTAATCACTGTGGGACTACAAGTTACAGTATGTGAAGCAGCAGAGAGCTAAGGGGTTAAGCGGAGTTGCACTGCTTCAAAGTGAGAAGAAGTAAAACAGCTGTAAGTGGTTGTATTTTAGCTGTAAGGAATATGAGACTTTCTAGTGTAGCTCCAAGAGAATGCTGTACATATATGTGTTACTTTCTGTTTTAAAGGAGTACATTGTTAGGAGGAGGGAGTGATGTGTGCTAGTATAAAGTGATCTCCAGTTCCTAAGTCGTTTACTTAAGTGTTTTATCTAAGTTGAGTGCTTTGGGTGCTTACATGGCCCATATAAGGTTTGGAATAATGTAAGTTTGTCACCCTGACACTTCATTTTGATTGGCATATATCAAGAGAACTAATTCCTCTCTCCACAGATTGCTGATCCGCTTTGTAAATAACAAAACTGCCCCAAACTGGCAAGGCTACTTTTATACAGGGCTGCTGTTTGTTTGTGCCTGTCTTCAGACGCTGATTCTTCACCAGTATTTTCATATTTGCTTTGTAACTGGAATGAGACTCAAAACAGCTATTGTTGGTGTAATTTATCGAAAGGTGGGTGTTTCTTTAAATATACAATACCTCTTGGTGACTATGTGAATGCATTGCTTAAGTCTGAATACTTAAAAGTAGCTAGGAATCAGCCTACCAAAGTCTCCTAACTCTTAATAGAAATAAAAGCCTTTAAGATAGAACGATTTTCTAATCTACTGGGTAAAGTTCAGGTACCTTCTTCTTCCCGCTGCCAAACAAGAAACCTTGTCTCATTTAGTCTAGGGGTGTGAAACTGCTTCAGTTTGTGCAGGAATTAAGATGCGTCTACATTTACAGCTTCATTTGGGACTTAGCAGCAGTGACACCTCATCTTGGAGTAAGCTGGAACATTTTAGAAAGCTGTGGACTGATTGCTCTGAGAAAAATGTGTGACAAGAAGTAAAGATTTCACTTCTTACACTAAAAACAAAACAAGCAAACAACACCCCCCCAAGCAAGAAAATGACCGACCAACCCGAACCCCAAGGAGTGCTTGTTGTCTTTCGTTCTCTATTATTTTAAACCCAGCTGCTTGCTTCAAACCATACAACTTGCATTTTGTAACATGTGCAGCGTAAACAGAGTATGAAGCAGGAAAAAGATTTTAAAGATGAAGCTCTGTAAAGCAATTGAATTCTGTGGAGAAAATGCAAATGAGTAAGTGTTCCTTCATGTTGCTTTAATGTTGGTGGTTTTTTTTTTGTCTGCACCTAGGCACTTGTTATCACAAATTCTGCTAGAAAGTCTTCTACTGTGGGTGAGATTGTGAATCTAATGTCTGTGGATGCACAGAGATTCATGGACTTGGCTACCTATATAAACATGATTTGGTCTGCACCCTTCCAGGTGATATTAGCACTGTACTTACTGTGGCAGGTGAGTACTGCGTGTTGTTTCCTGTTTTGACTTTTGCAATGTGCTGCTTCCTATGGTCATGACTACAGACAGCTATTTTTTGGACCACTGGAGGGTTTACAGTAGTGTGGAGAAAATGCTGTTTGTTTGGAAGCTATTAAGAGCTGCTTTTGTCACTGCTGTCAAGAAGGAAGGCAGGAGATGGTTAATTAGCACATCTGAGTGTAGGTAGGGAGGATGCAGATGGGAGCTACTATCTTTTGGGGGACTGCAGCACCTATAGTATCTCACCTGTCACTTCGGTCTTGGTTCTGCACTTAGAGAGTCACCATATGAGATGTTCACTATTTCGAGTCCGGACAGTCACCAGGCTGACTTCCCAATTCTCACCATCAATGAAATTCCCCAAGTTGGTCACTCCCTGCGTGAGTCTCTGCTTCAGAAGAACAGACAAACTAACAAAACCTGGAAAACATTAGAAGATCTCCCTCTGTGTGTGTGTGTGTGTATATAGATCTGTATCTATAGATGCCCCTCTATATGCGGGCTATATGTGTATGCTTGTTTCAAAAACCAAAGCACATAAACATCAATCCAAGCCTCTACTTGATCCTCCTCTTCTTCCCCCAAGCTGTTCTTGAAAAGGAAAGAAGTTGAAAAGCTATTTCAGAATGCTTTTCTGTAGCTTATGCAGTGGTTTTGACCTAAGACTTTTAAAAATGATTTTGAATAAATGTTTACAATTATGTGCTTTTCAGAATTTAGGTCCTTCAGTGCTGGCAGGTGTGGCTGTCATGATCCTTCTAGTTCCGATAAATGCTGTGATGGCAATGAAGACAAAAACCTATCAGGTTAGAACCTTTATATGTGCAAGAGTGCTTTTAAGAAACATGTTCTGTTCTTTGACTTGCTC
Organism: Pterocles gutturalis; assembly: GCF_000699245.1. NCBI lineage: Eukaryota > Metazoa > Chordata > Aves > Pterocliformes > Pteroclidae > Pterocles > Pterocles gutturalis. The sequence goes on along the minus strand of NW_010134062.1, from coordinate 43,813 downwards.
TTGAGGTTTGTCCATTTAATTTTTTTTCCCTCCCTCTATCCCTTAAAAAAAGGGAAGGGAAAGAAGGGTCAGAGGTGTTTTGAATGCAGAATAAACAAACTCAGGTATTTTTAAGCCTTACAGCATATCTGTACGTAATGGTCTAAAAATTTTGCAGTAGTTAAGACAAAGGTAGCAGGTTAGTTGAATGAAATTCCTGATGATTGGATTTGAATTAGTTTTGTTTTTAATTTGCTGCCCAAGAACAAAAGTGCAAATGTAAACTACTGTCTGCTTAATGAACCTTAATAAGTGAAATATTCACTTTTCCAGGATGGTGGTTGTAGTGTTGGGGTTGTGTGTGTGGTTTGTTCTTGTTGGGGTTTTTTGGTGGTGTTGTGTTTTGGTTTTGTTTTTTTCTTTCTTGAGGGATGAGGAGGGAGAAGTCTTAGGTGTTGGCTGTTCTTGATCTCCGGTGGATTTTATTTAGAGGAGATCCGTGTGTTACAGAGAGTGTACATAAGTAAATGTAGACTCAAACTCTTCTGTTTTCTATTGCAAAAACTACTTCCGACGGCCCCACCATCTGTTTTCTGGTACAGATTTCACTACTAACAATTTACTGAATGTCAGAGGAGATTGATCTATTTAAATGAAACCTTTTATCTCTAAATAGTTCCAGATGTTCATCAAAATATGCCACAGTATTTGGCTCCTACGTGGGAGAAGTAGGGAAATCTAGTCTCTTGTAGCCATGCTGCAACTGGTAACAGCTGTCTGGGATAGCTGTACCACCGCTGTCTGCTTATTCTGCCTAGTGCTGAGTCAGAACATATTGCTTCAGTTTGTGCTGCCCTCATTAAAATACTTTATGAAGATGGAAACTTCTGAAGAATGGACTTCTTATGGCTGAATGAAAAGCTTTTTGCCTTAGTGCACCATCAGAGAGCCATTGATAGTGCTGACGATGGAGCAAAATAAAGTTTGGTCTAAGGTTAGATACAAACTGCACATCACTGAAGCTTGATTACAATGGCTTATTTCTTAACTGCATATTGTACCAAGGAGGAAACTGAATCCCAGGGCTCCCTGATGCAGAGTTAATCCCACTTAAGCTAGTGCCGCAGTTTTTTTGATCTTGATTTGTATTTTTAGTTGCATGAAGCACTCTTTTAATTGGTTTAAAACATCTTGTTAATTCTGCATATTTGTTTGTTCAGATAGTGTCTCAGATTTCCTGTCTGGGAAGCTAGTAAGCTTTTGATGATAATGAGGTGAATTTTGCCATTGCAAAATACAAAGCTCAGAACTTTGTGGGTCTGCCAAGTATTGTGCTCTGCTAATTACTTTTTGCAATGTTGTTTTTAGGTGGCTCAAATGAAGAGCAAAGACAACCGAATTAAGCTGATGAATGAAATTCTCAATGGGATTAAAGTTCTGAAACTTTATGCTTGGGAATTAGCCTTCAGAGAGAAGGTGTTAGAGATCAGACAGAAAGAACTCAAAGTCCTAAAAAAATCTGCTTACCTTGCTGCAATGGCAACCTTCACTTGGGTTTGTGCTCCTTTTCTGGTAAGTGAAACAAGTGTACAAGTCTGCTCTCCTTTTTGGGATCACACTTTCCAAGGCAATGCTTGAGAACTTGTTTTGGTTTTGTTTTTTAATGACTGTAAAAGTCAGAATGCCCTCCACAATGGTGGGAAATTGAATACTTAGGTCTCCACTTCTTTATGAAAAGACACTACCATTTTCTGTGAAACTTGGTAACATCCAAGTTGGATGTATTCTAGAAGTTAATGGCTGAAGTATTTGAAAACCTCCTCTGCATCCCCGTCTATTTCTGGTGGTGTACTTGAGGGAATCTAAAATTAAATGGACTGTCAGATTTAGAAGAGGTTCTAATGCACACATTACCCTCCACGTGGTAGCTGTGGTTGACAGAGTAAAAATTCTCTTATTTCGGCATCTTTCCGAGAGCAGCAGGTCCTTAGATAAGAGTCCTTGATTGAATGGGGACATTGTGCACCGGGCATACGTCTGGCCTGGGTTCTCCCAGCATCTGTTTGAGGATAATGTGGAGCCATTGTGTACCCTGGGATTGCTTTAAACTCTTATTTTAAAAAAAAAAAATACTGATATTTGAAACATCCTCACTGTGTTTGTGGTTAGCTTACATTGGATCTAATAAAAGGGAGAGAAGGGTGAGATCACATCAAAATCGCTTCAGAGCCTGTTAAAACAAGGGGCCATTGCAGAAGTCTGCAGAAGCAAATAAAAGCCATGACTACATTAGGATAAAATATGCGCTTTTCCAGTGGAAGGTGTTTAAGTGTACTTTCCAGTCTCGGATTCCTTCCTCACAAACATTTCTAGTGTTTACATTATGTTTTGGGCATGATGAAAGGCAGAAGAAGCAGTGCCCTTGGTAGGAAACATCAGCTGCATTCTTGAGTGAATGCTTTTCTAAAAGAAGTCTGAGATGATTTTAATATAAATACATTATTAAATGAAGCTTCTAAATAAAACTCTGCAGGTGGACTCCTTAATGCTGTTCTGTGAAGTCTGATAAGACAAATTTGCCTAACGAGTAGCGCTGTTTCAGCCCACGTTGTGAATGTGTGGCAATGGTCCTGCACCTCAGCGGGTTTGCCACTGTGGGAGAAAATCGGTACAGCCTGAAGTGTGAGGCTGTTGTTTAACATCCTGTTTCTCAGATTTTTGATCTTTGATATATGTTCTTCTGAACTTCTCATTAAAGAATTATTGCAAGTGCCTACTTGAGGGCACTTTTGACATGCTAAACTCTCTATTTTCTCTACTCCTTCTCCTGCTGGGATGGCCAGGGCTCTTTAAAACGTTGTTTAATAATGGTGTCAGGAAACTATCCATTTTGCAGTACCTCCCCTATTGCTATGTGTGCTGATAAGGGTGGATTTCAGACTAATCGCTGGTAACACAAGAGTGCAGACTTGCTGCTTGTGAGGTTATTCTTTGGACCCTGTCTTGTTTTTGCTCTCTGTGGGAGGGCTTTCTCCTTGGGATGTGGTTGTCCAAACGGAGGATTGTACAAACAAGCTACTGTACCAGGCGCAGCGAGTCAGCCGCTGTGCAAACAACAATACATGTCTTCACAGCAGTCAGATTTTTAACAGAAATACTAATGGCTTCAATGGATGCTGTGCTTAGATGATCCTGTTCCTTAGGCATTTGAGCTAATTGTTTCAAGTCTTGTGTAAGGGGGAGTGCCAAAAGATTCGCCTACCGTGATTTCTTGTTTTGTCAGTCTGTGGGAAAGAGCTGCTGGATCTTGTGATATACTGAGGTATGAGTGGTGTTACCATGGAAGAGAACACTGTGAAGGGAATAGGTCTGAAATCGAACATTTGGTTTTACTTAAAGTTTACTATAATTGAATCAACACATGTAAAAAAAAATTAAAGTATATGGATTTTTAAAATTATGTTTATACCTCATGACTGGTGATAACAGCGGTTCAATGTCATTTTCTTGTCCAGCATGGATCTTAAGGTTTTCTGTTGTGAACTGTTAGGTACATCAAGGCTTCATCTTTGTAATGCAGTGGGCTATACTTGGAAATCTAGGGTTGTGGTAGTCCCTACAAAATATAAAAGAAGTTAGCATTGAGGTGTTCCTAACTTTTCTGTCTGTATATGTTAGTGCTCTGGTGTCTGGTACCGTCGGGAGTAATTTAAAACTGAAAGAGAGCAGCAGGAAAGACTAGTGATCATTCCTCTTCTTCCGTTCTCCTGCAATGTGACCACAAATAGCCTGGGGCATTTGTGGTTTGACCCTTGCTATGTGAAGCAAGTGAGTACTTGAAACCTTTCCAAGAGGAGCCATCAACTCAACAATAGATTTAAATCAAATGATTGTTTTGCAAAAAGCCTTACCAGGAGCGAGGAAGTTACCAGAACATTGCTCTCTTTGAGTTGTAGAGCTCGTGATTCCATTTGTCCAGTGTGACTTCTGTGTTAGTGGCTTTAAGAAATATTACCCTAACTGTAACCATTGCACTTTGTTTCAGGTTGCCTTGTCCACCTTTGCTGTGTACGTCACCATAGACAAGAACAACGTCTTGGATGCTCAGAAGGCATTTGTTTCCCTAGCATTATTCAACATTCTCAGGTTTCCATTGAACATGCTTCCTATGGTTATCAGCAGCATAGTAGAAGTAAGAGTTCAGTCATTAACAGGTGTTTCTGTACAGAAATAGCTACTGGGTGGAAAGATTACATTCCTGTGTTTAGAGAATGTCCACTGGTGAAATTCAGCCACCTGAGAAAGTGAGCTTTGTGTTAACTATGTGTTAACTGCTATGCAAGCGATATTATCAATCCCAGATATGGCAGATGGGTGTTCCTGAAATCAGACATATTTCTTGTGGCTTGGGAAGTGCGAGTTTGATCACTATCCAAGAACGTATCCAATGGATTTAAAGAGGGATTAGGAGTGCATAATAACGATGTAATGTATATGTGCTGCAAAACAACAAGCTCTTGAATATTATGAGCAGAGTATAAGATAGTTCTGTATCCCTTTCCCATGTAGGCCAGTGTCTCCTTGAAGCGCCTTAGGGTGTTCCTGTCTCATGAAGAATTAGATCCAGACAGCATAATCAGGGGTCCTGTCACAGAGGGTGAGTTTCTCTTCCTGTTGAAGATCGGTGTGTGCGGGTTTTGGGTGGCTTCACAGTGTTTCTTTTGATTTCTGTAACAAATTTGCTTTTGTTGGATTTCACTGATAAATTTTAGCCAGCAAGGAGAGAAGGGAGTTTGTAAAATGAAAATTATATAAAGTTTCTACTACCTTCGCAGGTAACTTCTTTCCTCTCCCCAACTCCTATGTCCAAACTACAGAATGGTTGCATCCAGACACAGATGGTCACTTTAAAAATTCCTTATTAGGCTGTTTTAAGTGTAACCATTTAAAATTTTTAGGCATTTATTAGCATGATAATTAATGCTGTGCCAAAACCAGCATTTTGGAGAAGAACAATCATGTAACACTTCAGCATCCTTGAAGGGAAAAGGATAAGTCTCAGTTCTGGCAAATGCCTCTGTTTTCTGTTTTGTGCAAAGAGCATTACTCCCAATGTATCCAGTGTTGCCGGTCTGGTAATATAGAGCCGTTTAGGAGATAGGTAAGCGTGAAGGCAGATTTACTGAAAAACTAAGGCCCTTTTTCTTGCAAAACAAATCTTTAACTACGTCGGTCATTTCTAAATGATTTTTCTTACTTCCTTTTTACAAAGATAGTGAAATCCCCATCACTCCCTCTCATGCAGTTAGCTGAGCTCTATAGCATTTTAGTCACTTGGCTTTCTGGTAAGCAGCTATCTGCTGTGTTTTTGGTGGGTTTTTTTTGTTTTGTTTTTTTTTTTTTCCTCTTCATCTTCCTTTTGGGAATATCTCCTCCCCTTTCTCAGCTGATAACTATGAATACATTGCTCACAAATCTTTAGTGTGGGGTTTGGGTTTTTTTTTTGTCCATAATGGGTTGCACTTGCTTACCAATGTAAGTATTTACCTAGGCTAAGTATTTCCTGCATACTTGGTTGAATTAGGAGTTGTATATTTTGAGCTGTCACTGTAAAAACCTACAGATGCCAGTATCATGCGACATTGCACTGAACAGTATTTTTCATCAGTTATTTTATTTGGTAGTTTGATTTATTTTGCCCTGTCATTGTTGTAGTAACTTGGCTTCACACATGGAATTGGCAGTTTAGCTGATGCTTCCACTGAAGCACAAGTCAGACTGAGGCTGCTAGTTTCTTGAGCTGACTTTGCAGTGCTGCAGTGAGTTGCTGGATAAAAGAGGATGCAGCTGAGTAAATCAAGATCTTTGTAAAGTTGACATTCATATACCTCCTGGTTACTGAATGAGTGTAACCTCAGAACCTCTGTCTTGATAAATTCAGTAAAACCAGAAGACAAGCTTTCAGTAAGCAGTGGGTTGTTCTACTGGGAATGTAGCTTTATACTTCTGCTTTTGTGTGCTTAGATTGACTTCTGTGGCATAAACCAGAACATACAATTTAGCTGCTTGCGTTGGCATTTTAAAATATGAATTTTCTATTTGTCAGCTGAAGGAAGCATTGTTGTAAAGAATGCAACATTTGGCTGGGCCAGAAATGATCCTCCTGTACTGAACAGGTAGGAATTAATACCCTTCGTTCCACTCCATAATCTTGCTGCATCATAAATGATCTGTATTTGAATTATAAAATCTATATGCAGAAGAGTTTGTTGCCTTAAAGGAACAGGAGAGTGAATAACATTTGTTCTATCTATATATTTTTATCTTTTTTTTTTTAAACTAAGAGCTTAATGAACTAGAGGAATTTATGAAGTATGTTGTATGTATGGAATGCATAAAGGGGAGTAGCAAGAGGTATAATGGGAGGAGAGAAAGCCTCAGATTTCAAGCTCTTGCTTCGTGCTGCGGAAGGGATGAGCTCCATCTAGAGGATGCAGCCAGATTAGCCCCTCATATCCCTAGTGTCTCATGTCTGCACTATATCCTGAGTCTTCCTTTTAAAATCTTATTCTCGCTGAATTGTAGCCATCCTTGATTCCAGTGCTGGAGAAAACCAGTGAGGAACCTTGCACATGGTATGACTAACAAAGTAACTGGGATGACGCAGTTACAAGCTGCGTCCTCCCCGTGCCCTGCCCCCTTCCTTAATTTTGACTGCTCTTTCTTGGGCCTTAAATTGCATGTTCTTTGGGACAAGGATGCTGTTTGAGAAGCATCCATTTGTATCTACATTTGTGTTCACAGAACATTTGAGAGAAATATTGGACAGATTGTGTCACAATGCTTTTTTTTTTTTCTTTTTTCTTCCCCTTTTGGCTAATTACATATTAAGATGCTATGTGCTAAGTATAAGAAGAGCTGGGTGCTTTGTGGATGAGAGGTGTGCATTTTCAAACAGTTAAAGTTTCAGTGCTGTGTCAGCATTTGCAGTGGGTGTTCACATTGCATCTAGCTTTATATGGGCTGTTCAATAGACTGTTTAACTACTGGGATATGCCAGCAAGCAAGGCTGAATAATGTGCACTTTATTTCAGCATTAATTTCACTGTTCCTGAAGGCTCCTTGGTAGCTGTTGTTGGTCAAGTTGGCTGTGGAAAGTCTTCACTGCTGTCTGCATTACTGGGGGAGATGGACAAAAAGGAAGGCTGCGTGGTTGTCAAGGTGTGATGTGTCTGAAGAATTGTTCAGCTATTTGTGGGTATTGCCAGAGGGATTCTATAGATTTCCAAGTGCTGTGAAGAGGGGAAGAGAGAGCCTTTCAAATGAATGAGTTTTTTAGACTGATTTCCTGGCAAGCTATGTATATGCCTTAGCCTGCACTCTGTGTAATTGCCTGTTAAGCCTCAACACAACTTCTGAATCTGATGGTTTGAGATTTACCCACATAGACAGAATGAGGGAGGTCTCAAAGATGAGTATTCTCATGAGTCTTGTTGGCAGCCAGGTATGAGATGGGGAGACCATCTTATACATATTCCAGCTTGAGGAAGAGCAGTATTGTTTTGTACAGTCTTAGACATCAGAGAATTTCAAGGAGAGGGTACAACCAGACACCCAAATATGGAAAAACGTTGCTGTTGTAGTTTGTACTTAAACATCAGAGTTGCACAGAGCTCTCAGAAGAGAAATTAACTGTAAATAAGTAAACTAAGTAAAAAGTCCTTGTTTTGGATGTTGTTGCTGCTGTAATGTATGGAAAGAGAATTATTTTAAGAGTGAAACAAATATGATGCATTTAAAAGAATGGATGTTTGGTCACCTCCAAAATTGTGGAAAAATAAAATAGGTGAGATCTGAATCACTGATTATTTGTGCAGAAAGAGAAGGCAGAACTAATCTTCAAAGCAAAATACTTTGCAGAAGCTCTGTCTCTTCCTTTGAAGTGACTTTTATATAAAAACTACTTCGTCTGCTTTCTGCAGAAATTTCTTGGCAGGGATGCATTTGTTAAACACTTGCATTCCAGGTTAAATTGTTTTATGCAGAACATAATATATATGAAAGAACTAATGGCTTTTGACATTCAGTAATTGTGCAAACATTCTCTAAACAAATGTGTCCTCCAACTTTACATTAGAGAATCGTATTTTGATTTAGGTCCTTTATTTTCTACCAACACACTTCGTTACATTCACTTGTAGAGAGAATTATAAAAATAACATTTTCTAGGAGGTGGTAGCCCAAAAACTGCTTCATACAGTTTTGAAATGACCATAGGCAATTTGTGAGGTGACTAGTACTGCCTGCCTCATGAAACCCTGCTAGGCTTTAACTTTGTGTGCAGACTTTTAGTCTAAAGTACTGAATAAGGAACTTTTATTTTTTCTTGCAGGGCTCAGTAGCCTACGTTCCTCAGCAAGCCTGGGTCCAAAATGCAACTCTGGAAGATAACATTATCTTTGGAAGGGAGATGAATGAGAGCCGGTACAAGCTTGTGATTGAGGCTTGTGCACTGCTGCCTGATATAGAGATTCTTCCAACAGGAGACAAAACAGAAATAGGAGAAAAGGTATTTAAATACCCACTCTACCATAAGAGTGCTATTGCTTGTAGTTAAGGCCATATGACTTCTATTCTACTTTATCTTAAAGTTGTATTGAATTTGAAACAGTCAGAGTAGGAATCCTCTAGAATAAGAGGTAAATTTGAACAGTATGTTTTCTTTTTGTTTAAGCCTCAAAGGGGAGGAAACCCGTCCTCAATTACAAATGCAGAAGCATCTTGCAATGACAGTTTTTAATTGTCTCTAACTTGCCATGGTCATAGAGCAGAAAAATGTATGGAAGCAGGAGGAAAAGAACCTTCTGAACACTTCAGCTTCATTTAAAACAAGCAAACAATTCCCTGCCCCCCAACCTAAAAAAACAAACCACAAAAAACAACCACCACCCCAAAACTGGCCCTTGGTTGCAAAAGTATATGTGGTGTGGTATTTAGAAACTTGTACAGAGATGTAGTGCTCTTCTGTGGGAGCAGAACTGGGTCTCCCCTAACCACATGGCCAGTGGGGTATGAGTATGTAACTTGCTTGGTGTTCTGCCAAGCTGATGTTCTCCAGATGACAGGGATATGTAGGGGTATGTGCTTTGCCTGCTGTGGAGTTATAGGTGGGGTATAGCTGCCACCTGACAGCCCCAGATGCAGTAAAGGGTGCAACTTTATCTTCCTTATTGGTCAGCAGGCCAACCAAATTGTAGAGTGTGAACAGTTTGTTTATTAAATGGGAGGCAGCACTGCAGAAATACAGCTGAGAAGAAAAGTAGTTTCTGAAGGTACAGTTAGGTAGGTTGGTCTGGCTTGATTGCTTTACAAGACTCTCAGACACTTTATTTTTACTAGCCTCTCGCTGACAGTGAGAACTTAATAGGCATGCTTCCGTCCAAGAGGATTTTGACTGTGATGGCTTATGCTGTTGTTGTAGTGAAATTATTTGTGATGGAATCTGTTTCATACAGTGCTGAAAATTCTCTAATTTGCATAAACCACCTGTGATTTGTGTCTTTCACAGACTGTAGCAGGACATCTCTTTTCAGCTGTAAATAAAGAGACCGTATTTTCTTCTTTCCCCAGGGTGTGAATTTGTCTGGAGGACAGAAACAGCGAGTCAGTCTTGCTCGGGCGGTTTACTGTAATGCAGATGTCTATTTATTTGATGATCCTTTATCAGCTGTTGACGCTCATGTTGGGAAACATATTTTTGAAAAAGTTATTGGACCAAAAGGAATCCTGAAAAATAAGGTATGTCATAATGAGATACTTGTCTCTAGAGAATGATTTGTTTTTCTTTGCTGAGTTCAAATTATTCCAAGTTTGTCAAGTTGCATATTCAGACTTGTTTCAAACATCTGAAAAATAAAAGGATCCTCATGAGATTTTTAGAGGACTTTTATAGAACGCTGAGGTTTTATAATGAAATGTGCTGTGGTTTCTGTAATTCAGAATTCTTTGATGGAAAAAATCAAGACAAGGACAGTATTTTTTTCTTTAAAATGCTATATGCCTGTCCATAGTTATCACTGTGTTATACGCAGAATCCAAGCAGCAAGAGCAGTAGTTCAGACATTGTATTTACTAATTTGACATGTTGAGATGTCAGAAAAAAATTTTATTTTCTTTTGCTATTTAGACACGGGTTTTGGTAACCCACGCAGTCAACTATCTGCCTCAAATGGATACCATTCTGGTAATGACTGATGGAGAAATCTCTGAGATGGGCTCCTACCAGGAGCTGCTGAAGCAAGATGGGGCTTTTGCTGAGTTTCTTCGTACATATGCTAATGCTGAACAAAGCATGGAGAATAGCGGTAAGCTTACAAATAAATTCTCTTGGGATAAGCTGATGTGTGGCATGTTAAGGGAGTCCCATTAAAGGAAAAATAGTAATTTCTTTTAACTTTCCTTCCACTATTACTATTTCTTGTGATGTACCTATAAGTAGAGGTGCTTATTTCTTGAGGACATTCAAGGTTATGAGATTAAACGTACGTTCTTTCTTAAAATTTATGAAAATGCAGAGCAGATCTGTAGTAAAATTCCTCTAATTTAGAGCAAAATTCCAGATGGTTGTGAGATCAAGTAAAGGCCAGCTGGGTTTTATACACCCTTTCTGTGCTTATTTTAGGATGTGTCTTCTTTATACAGATAATTCCTTTGGGGATGGGGAGGAGGAGGCAGCAGCTCATCTTTCTAGCTGATGTCCCTGAGTCCTGCTTCTGCTTTACAAAACACAGCTGCACTGATACAGGGATATACTTTAGATACTTTTTTTACCTGCAGACCTTTTTTTAGCTCTGTCGAGCTTGCAGTATTAGATTTTAATAGGGAATTTAGTCTCTTGCCTCCAGCTTGTTTTCTTCAGCGACTTGCCTGTGGTGATTTCCTGACACTCTTCCATATGCTTATGCGAAAAAGCGTGAGAGGTTCTTGCACTGTGCTGATGGGGGTTAAGTTGTTGGCATGTGCTTGAGGCCTGTTTGGTAGCAAATGCCTGCTGCTGAGTGCTGCAGAGCAGGCTCTCCAGAACAAGGAAGGGACTGAGCCCACTTTTCCCTTCATCTTCCACTTGGAAAACCCTTGGTTCCCACCCATCCCCTAGAGGGAAAGCAGAGGCATTTTTTTAGTCTACTCCTCACATGTCCGTCAGAGGCAAAATGGAAATGGTGCCACGTTTTAGCTACGCTGATGAAGTTGTGTGAAGCGTTAAGGAGGTGCTGAACGGCTGCTTTTGGCAAGGGGCTGCTCCTGATGTTCATCTAAAAATTCCTCCTGTGAGGGCTGGGGTGGTTTGCCTTAATCTCTGAAGCTGCCCTCTGCTATCCAGGCTGGCAACACAGACTGTCCTTGGAGGCTATGAACGAGCACAGTTTGTCTCCTGGGTGTGCAAGGTGGCATCTTCTCCTGGCTCCCTCTCGTGCGTCCAGGGGAGTTGGATTTGGGGGTGATGTGTCAAGCTGAGGCTCAAGGTTAGGATGCCCTGCTGTAAGCTATCTCTCCTCTTGAGTGGTCTCTTGATGTGTCTCAGTTGTCACTCTGCAGACTGGGATGCTGGTTTGGGTGGACGCTCTCTGTAAACAGCAAGTGCTGTATGGGTGGGGTCTCCTGCTGTAAAAAGCGCTGCAGGAAGAGATTTCATGGAAGTAGAATCAGGCTAACTTCTGCATATTTTCTGTAGGTGCTCCTATAGCTACTTTGGGCGCAGTGAGACTTGTCTCAGTCTTCAGTGTAGGAGACTTCTGGAGACTAATTAACTTTCTCTCTGCTTCCCTAGGAAATTAACAAGTTGACTTGTACGAAGATTTGCCTTCTTTAGTAGCCTTGTTCTTTCAGCCTTTGTCTCCTCCCCTTTCCAATTGCCTGTCAGGTTTTAAACTAAGTTATTTTACTTTTCCGTTTAAATACTGAATCTTCTTTTGGAAAGTGAGCCAGTGCTTTATCTTTTGCCGTACTTCTCTGCAGTTGTCTAATAAAAGGCACTTCTAACTTCATTATGACCCCGGTGGTTCGGAGAGGATTGCGATGTCACAGGTTTGGCATATTTGCAGCAAATTTGTTTTTCAGTTTGGGTTGAGTGATCTTCTGCCAAGGGTAAAAAGTGAAAAATAGGGTCATTATTTGCCTGGTTCACAGGGATAATACTAATATTTATCAGATGTGTAAAAGATCACTAAATATTACTAAAAATCACAGTTCTTGGATAAACACAGAGTAATCTGTGATGGGAGTCAGCCTGAGCTAGCTGAAGGGGGATCTGCACACCCACTTTAAAAGGGAGGCTCTGTTATGTCTGAAGCTACATGTTGGCAGCTTGAAAATACTCAAGCTGGAGCAAAATAGAAAATTCTGGATTGGTATTTTCTGGCTGGAATACATCCTGCTTCTGCAAGGCTGGGAAACCCTCTCCTCCTACGCAGCCTTTGAGGTTTGGCTGCGAGTCTGCTCCCCATTGCCTCCCAGCCCTTTTCTCGCATTGGGATTCCTGAGGATTACCTGCTGTCTCTGTGCTGCACTGCTGCTGCCTTTCCCATCCTCAGCTTCATGGTGTTTCTTCTGTGTGTGGGAAGTCTCCCTGTTCCAGAAAGCTGCCTTTGACTCCTATGAGTGCATTTCTGCTTTGGTGTTTCCCCCCACCCTGACTTGTAGCTGTTACCGCAATACCTCTTGCTGTACAGAGGGCAGATAGTTACTCTAACATTACCTTTCTTCTGACTGTTATCCCTTGTCTCCCATACAAGCTAATGCAGCAGATGTTAGTGTTTGTTCTAATGTATGTGGGGGTTGGGGTTTTGCGGTTTTTTCCAAACGGCTTCAGCATAAACTTTTGTTTGTTCTTGAAAAGCCAGGAGCTATTTTTAGTGTTTGTGGGGTGTAAAAGTGGCTCCATGGCAGTGCAACTGTACCATAAGTTTGAAATATTTTTTAACTGTCTGGTTCACCTTTGGCCTTGACTGCAGTGCCTGAAAGACGGAGAGGTACAGCGTAATTAGTAGTTCTAAATCTGGTTTAGTAGATTGTGTGGGCTGTCTCCCCAGCATTTGGCTCTGACTTTGTAATCAAATAAAAAGCTGAAAGACCTTTCAGTGGCTACTCAGTTAAATATATTTTTTTTTAATATGAGAATTGTCAGCACAACAGGTTAGTCTGTTTTGTTTTGGAGGGGAATGGGGGTAAATACTCTGAGAACTGCTAAGGATCTGGACTGTAGTGTTTAGTTCAACAGTCTCTGCATATCTTGCGTATCTTCAAGGGAAGCTTCTTGATCTGTTACTTGTAGCTATCCAATTTGAATGTCTTCAAGTTTTTTTGTTAAATTTTGTGGACTTAGTTCCACAAATTTCAGCTGTTGTCCTGCATGAAGTAACAATCTGCTTTCTGGAAAGGATAGTATGGTACAGGAGTAAGATTTGCAGGGCCTTGCTTGGCCTCTGTATAAATTGCTTCCCAATTGCAGCAGCAAGAAAAAAAAAATAGATTTCTTTTTAAAGTGATGAATTTGAAAGGAAGATAGCTTCCTTGCTGAATAGCTTTGTATTATACCCTAGGTAGCAGTGTGTATTTTGTAATAAAAATCGGTTCTGTATTATGGGCTGGAGTTTCATATCTGCAAGGAGAAGCATTGTGCCTTCACCATCAACACGGTCTCCCAGTAAAGCCCAGAACACCTGTATTTTGTAGCTGTGCTTCTTTCTAACAGCATGAGGCTGAGTTGAGCTTCATAGCAGTGTGGGATAGTTAAGATAGCTTGTATGATGCCTGTAGGGATGGCTGGGTGCTTCTTTCCTTTCTGACTCCTTGGAAGGCAAGTACTAAATATTGAGACATGGTGGCTTTTTTCCAAATGTTGTTGTGGAGTCTGGACCTGAGTAGTAATTCAGGAAACACCTGCCTGTGTCAGGAAATAATCTGACTTTCTCTTAAATTAATTTTAGTTATCTTCTAGCGAAATTCAACTCTTTCCTTTCTCTCTTCTAAAGTAAAAGCAGTTTGCAGGCTCTCCCCGAAATGGCAGAAGCAAATATTGATTCAAGATGAGTGCTGTGAGGGTATTAAGGTGCTTGGAAGCATGAAGTATTTAACTGTTTCATACTAATCTGTCCATGCAGGATGATGACTGGGGGCTACAGAGTAGATGGGACTAAGTAAACCTGTGCTGCCAGAGCTCTCCTCTATTGCAGTTGCATGACTATAGCAAGGCAGAATAGGAGAGCTGCAGGAGGAGAAACGTAGCCATGTGGACAGAACTTGCCACTCTGAAAACATGATGCTTTGCATGTTTAGTGTTAAGGTCAGGGAGTCTCTTACGATTCTTGAATGAAGTCTCCCCACCACTGGGGAAAATGCATATGGTAATTCCTTGTACATAGTGAGGTTTTTCCATTGTTATTAGGCCACTTTAGATTAACTTTTTTGATTCTCTCTTCATTAGTGCATGTCTTGAAAGAAAGGAAGTTTCTTGATCTTGTAGCCATCTGATTTGGATTTTTTTTTTACTTTTTCTCAAGATTGCCTTTTTTTGACTGTATATGAGGCTTGGTATTAAAAAGAGATTCAATTTCAGCAAATTTGAGCCTGCCCTGGGCATTCATGGTTTTTGGGTTTAGGCTGTGCTACTTGGATGCATTTGTGTTTGTAAAAATTGAAAATTGGTTGAGTGTGTTCTGGAAAAAGTTTATTAAATGTACTTTTAGACTCAGATCCTTCGTTAGAAGGAACGATTCAACCTCTGGAAACAGGTAACTGCTTTTTCGACATGTGGCTTTATATTAGTGCTTGTTTTGGAGTAATATGAGTAGCTGCAGTTCATTTACAAGAGACTGAGTCATTATTAGAAGAATTCCATCTGCACAATAGAAGGTATCGGCTTGGTTTGCATGTTACTTGTTTGTGCAATGCTACAGCAGTTGGTGTGTCAGCTTGTAGGTGACTCATCAGCAGCAATTCTTTATCTTAAACACTTCTGTGAGGAAGCTTTAAATAAACTTTTAAGATGCACCCTGGACTTAACAGTGTAGTGAGTGTACCTAGAGAGACATTGTTCAAGATTGACCCCAAAGGTCCTTTTTGTTCTCATGTGTGTATTCAGTACTTCCCTGGCTATTCCCTTTTTTCATTTTTAGACACATTTTTCAACAGAGCCCTCATTAGGGAGCTTATACCCTAGATCCACATCCCAGATTTACTGTGGCAATCTTGAGCATTTTTTGTCCTCAAGAGGTAAATGCAGTATAAGCAGGAAATCTTTGTATCCTAAAACACAAAATCAAATTGAGCTGTTAAGGCAGGATGGTTTATTTGCAGTTTTGTTTTGTTCATGTGAGTTTAGAAGTTCAGTGATGCTCTAAAGCGATACAATTCTGGAATGCTTGCTGATTTTCATATGAGAGCCTTTCAAAAAAAAATGCTGTCAAGTGCTTAAAATAACTAGCAGTCCCATATTGGTTTGCTCTCATTCATATAATTAAAAATAAGAACTAAATAATTTAATTCTTCACTTTTTCACATTTTCCTCTTGCTGCTTCTTCTAGACCACACTGAACAGTTTAGCTTTGGGTTTTTAGAGTAATGAACCAGTGTTCAGTTTGCAGACACAGGAGGGAACAACTTTATGTTCAAGCAGTCCACAATTAATGTGTTGATGAATTGTTTCATGCATATATTTTGCTTTAGTATACAACGATGAAAACTTTGGAGTCTAGATCTACACAAATTTTCCCACAAATCTTTTGAATAGATACAGATGGGTGTTTTGTTTGCATAAACCTTTTAAAATGTAAAATTCTTATTTTGTTACCAATTCTGAATTATCTTTCATACTTGAAAATAGAGTTACATTTAATTGACAGTTAATTTTTTAGGAGTCAGTAATTTGTTTTGTGTTAGGAAAAAGATGACATAACTTGAGCCTAGAAGTTTTACTCATGACACTGTGTTACACTCAGTCAAGTTGCTCAGAGAAAGCTTAATATTTCAAGCTGATAGGTTTTGTGAAGTGTTTTAGACATCTGTCTTGTGTGTGCTGCATCTTGTTACAAATGGGATGTTGTGGGATAACAAGACTTTTTTTTTTTTTTTGGACAAGTGACATTCGTAGAAAGATCTCTTGTAAATTAATTCGATACCTATGGTTGCTTAAAAACAACAGCCTTTTGCATGTTGCTTTCTGCTTAATTTTGCAGGAAGGCTCAAGGTTAATAGGATGTGCCTTCTGTTTTTACAGCTTTACTCTATCATTTACTAGAATGTCATCTTGTGTTGTAAAATTAAAATAATTTATAGTTAACTGTGTAAAAGATGTGGTTTGAAAAGGAATGGTTGGATTGTTTGGTTTTTTTCCCCACAGAGTGAGTCAGTGTGATTTGGTATTGCATGCTTTAACATCAAGTATGTCCTTACATTACATTATTATTACTGACCTACATTTGGTAGGAAAATAGAACAATAAATGTTCACTGTCTTGGCAACTAGTCCCATTGAGGGTGGAACTAAAGTGATTTATTCACCTGGTCAATTATCTTTTAGTGTATGTAAATACTTGTGTTCCCCACTTCCTCTGCAGGTTATGACTGCACCTGGCATGTAGAATTGAAATGAAACCTTTGTATCTTTCGCTTACCATTTTTATGTTTACTCTTCCGCCTCCCCCAGATACAAGTAGTCCATCTGGAAAGGAAGGAAAGCCTATGGAAAATGGTGTCCTTGTGAATGAAGCCCCTGGAAAGACGATGCACAGGTGTGTATTCTCTCTTCTCCCTCCCGCCCTCCTGTTACTCAGCTGTGGAAAAACAGTAATTTGGTATTTATGATATTTGTTCGAGGTAAATGTATCATGCTGGATCCAGCAGCCTGAGGGAGGTGAGGCTGCTGCTGCCCCATTGCTCCAGGTCCAACAGTAGTGAGGCTGAAGATATACTCCCAGCAGGCACGCACACATAGAGTGTACATACACACCACACGTATATGTGGCCAGCCACACAGATCACGGACACTTAGAGCACCCACACAAGCACAGCACCAAATGGCCTCACCCTGTTCCCATCTCTGGCTGAGCAGGATGGAGGATCACTCGTGAGCATATGATACATGTGTGTATATATACAGGGTGGATCCCTCCACTAGCTGAGCTCAGACATTTGGTCTGCCCAGTAGCTGCTCCTGGATCCCAGTCTCCCTGGTTGCTAGCAGCTGGGCATATGAACCTCTGAGGCTGCAGTCCCAGTCCAGATACTGGTACAGACTGTTGCACATGGACGTCTGCATGCACAGAGCTCTTGTGCTGCTCTTCTTTCCATGTGGAGAAATACTTGTGTTGTACCAAGATACTGAGGGTTTGGCTCACATGAAAGGGAGAGTATCAGGTTGGCTCGTCCAGCTTTCATATGCTTTCCCAAGGCTTCTGCAGTTGGCTGCTGTCAGATGGGGTGAAGTGCTAGGTCAGACTAAAGGTCCACTTAGTACAGCTGCTGCTCTGCTTGAGAGAGGCCAAAGGCAATCACTCTGATTAGACCTTCCCGAAATCAATCTCATAGTCTAGGCCTTACTCTTACGGTGCTCTAGAGATACTGTATTTCTGGAAGCTAATGAGTGCCTGGGAGTACAATTGCACATCTTGATGCCAATGTGGGTCCCCTTTTTGCACTTCAGCACTGCACTGTATATGGTGATGGGGTTTGTAGAGGCTGATGATAATGATCACCAAGCATTTTTCTTTCTGGAGTTTGATTGCTCAACCAAGACTTCTTTGGCTAGCCTGTTACTTGTATCTGAAGATGGGCACTTAAGAACTGAATGTCATCAGGGAGGATTAGGAGTGCACCGTGAGGGGAGGAGGGAAGCACTGGTAACCACTGGCCTGATGATGACAGGTTAGGAGATAGATTATCACCAGAATAACGTAAGCCACTGATTTGGAGCAGTGGGCTGTTGAAGTCTATTTATGAAGTAAACGCCTGTCCTGTATCATGCTAAGACTGAAAAATAAATGTCTTCAAACAGGCAGCTCAGTAACTCTTCAACATACAGCAGAGAGACTGGGAAGTCACAGCACCAGAGCAGCACAGCAGAGCTGCAGAAGCCGGCTGCTGAAAAGAATTCCTGGAAACTGACGGAGGCCGACACAGCGAAGACTGGGAGGGTAAGGTCTCCCGTTCCCGCTTCCTGCACTCTTTTTCAGTTTCAGAAAAATCTACAGGGTTCAGAGGAAAATAGCTTCCAAAGACTATGTAACTGGGGTGGGAAGTGTCTGAGTGGCTTCTTGGACTTGCTGTTTGCTGTGTAATATTTCATGGAAGTGTCGCTGTGCCCTTTGTTTCCAAAGCTGAGACCCAGGTTTGCGTGCAGAAAGAGTGCTGACACCAAAACTTTTGTTTAAGAAGATGGGCCTGACCACATCAAAGTTTAAAAGAAGAAATGAAAACCTTGCAACTATTACTTGGAGAGAGGTTGTGACAAATTAGGTGACCTAATGAAATCTGCCCTTCAGCATAAGGAGCTGGAATTGACTCAGATGAATTTAAGCCAAGTTTCCACTGGAGACACAAGTATCTAATCCCAGGATACCCAGGGCTTTCTGAGAAACCTGAGAGTGAAGTTCCTGGGAAAATGGCAGTGACGCCTCCTAGCAGTGTTGTTTGAATCCTCTGGTTAAAGATAGATAATTTTTTAAAAGCCTTGTGGAGCAAGGATTTAATTAAAGGCTGTGTAATCTTGTGGTAAAAAGAGAGCCCCGTAACCTGGAACTCATCAGTGAAGTTTTTGGCTCTGCCACTGATGCTCTGTGTTATTTCAGGCAGCTTTCTCCCTACCTTTCTCTTCCCTTGGAAGACAAGAGAAAGATGATGTGTGCCTGTCACAGAGGGATGTTGGGTTTGGCATGTCTCCACAGAATGCTTTGCAGCTTGTGTTCCCAAGCAGTGGCTCTCTAGAGTGCAACTGTTGTGTTTTTATGGCCTGACATGGGGATAATGACTAGAAATAGGGGTTGGAGAAGAGTGAATTGGTAGTTTTGAAACTTAATCAGCAAAATGATGACTATTTTTTTCCCTTCTGTCTTCAGGTAAAGGCAACAGTGTACTGGGACTACATGAAAGCAATTGGACTCTTTATCTCATTCTTGAGCATTTTCCTCTTTATGTGTAATCATATAGCCTCCCTGGCTTCCAACTACTGGCTAAGTTTATGGACGGATGATCCTGTTATCAATGGGACACAGCAGTATACAAACATCAGACTGGGAGTGTATGGAGCACTAGGAATTTCTCAAGGTTTGCTTGGTCTTACCTTTTCTAAGATTAGCTGGTTCAGAATGTTTCTAATACTCTTGGTGATCTTGTTTCTCCAGAACTGCAGCAGCTGTTTGCTCAGGATTTGCATGTAGGTTTTCGTAGAAAGATGAAAAACTTAAATTAAAAAAAAAAAGGGCAAGCAAACCAAACTACAAAATTATTCAGTTGGTGAATATATATATATATTTTCTTTCATTTGTACAAAATCAGAAAAACAGTGGTTTGCAGGGGCTGATGAGCCAGCAGTTGGTGACAAAATGTCTGACCCAAGAAATTGCTCCTTGGCCTGTCAACGAACTCTGCTGGCCTTCTTCGCAGGGACAGTTTGTCCCAGGAGGCCATGGCTGTGCTGCCTCCCTTGCAGCCATGACCCGGCTGAGCTGCTTAAGCTGGTGGTTCCTCTGACTGCTTGAGGGTCCATCCAAGGCACTGCGGGGAGGCCAGCGCAGCAGCTTTTTGTTATGTGTGTCGTTTTTGTGTTCAAAGTTTGCTTGCCATGAAACTGAACAGCCCAAGTACCCCACTTCAGAATTGCCATAAGAATCCTGCAATAAAAACTAAGTGCCGTGCTAAAATACCATGGTCTTTGCTCAGGTAAAGTGCTCATGTATTACACAAAATTTTGTAACGGAGAAACAACTTCCATGAGACAAATGTGATGTTTTCAGTTATTTTTTTTTTAATTACTTGATGTATTTGCTGAGTCTACCTGTAGTGAACCTCAGTTCTCTGAATTATTGTACTAGAGATGTGCTAACGCTAAATGATGACAGAATGAGGGAAATGTTTTGTGTGAGAGGTGGAAGCAGTTAAAAAAAAAATAAATCTTCTTTTCTAGGTATTGCTGTGTTTGGCTACTCGATGGCTGTGTCAATAGGGGGAATATTTGCTTCACGACACCTGCACCTTAACCTGCTGCACAATGTCCTCAGGTCTCCAATGAGTTTCTTTGAACGTACACCCAGTGGAAATTTGGTGAACCGTTTCTCTAAGGAGATAGATACCATTGACTCCGCCATTCCACCAATCATCAAGATGTTCATGGGCTCAACATTTAATGTGATTGGGGCTTGTATCATCATTCTGCTGGCCACACCTATAGCTGCTGTCATTATTCCACCTCTGGGACTTGTCTACTTCTTCGTGCAGGTAAGAGGTGGTACCTGGGGGCACTGGGACCAGCAGTCAGTCATTCTCTGTTATTAAAGACAGTTCTTCCTGTGCACTAGGGTGGATTTTAATGTGTTTAACTTGAGTCATACTTGACTGATTGTACTTGGCATGGTTTATTGATTAGCTGGCGTTAGCAGAGCATTTCCTTCCATTGTCAAGTGTAGAATGACTTGTGTGCAGAAGGTAATCCTTTAGTACGTAAGCAGATTTTATAAAAATGCCATCAGATTTTGAGCCAAATTTTGTATAGCTTGTTGCTCAAAGTCCAAATATGGAAAACATACGGGCTTTTCTGAAACTTCCAAGCAAAAGAGCTTTTAGAGGGGTATGTGTGCATCGCTGGTGTGCCTGTTTCGTCAGTATTGTTTACAGAACAGCAGAAACAATGGCAGCCTTTCACTCCTGTCCTGCGTAGGCAGGCTGTGCTTGCTTCACTTTTACTTTACTCTTAGAAATCTAGTAGAGCCTGTACAGATTGGAGAGAAGAAGCTGGGTTTTGACTTTGACTCTTGCATTAGTGAATCTATCAGGCTCCGTTAGGAAACCTTAAAGGCAATGATGTGTGTGTTGTATACTGTTGAACTAAGCTTGCAGAGAAGACAAAGAGGAGAAAATGGCTATTGTATGAGGTGGTTTGTGGCAGTTGTTTAAAGGCAGCAGAGTGTATGTAATGGTCTTTTTAGGCCTAAAAGTGTTAGAGAAGGTGTGCATTCCCACATGTAAGTTGAATCTCTGTAACTAACAGCCCAAATGGCAGGGAACTCTCTTATGATTCCCTTTGTCTTTTCAGAAGCAGTCTGGATGTAACCATAATTCTCATACTCTGATTTGCAGAGATTTTATGTGGCCACTTCTCGTCAGCTCAAACGCCTTGAGTCTGTCAGTCGTTCTCCTGTATATTCTCACTTCAATGAGACTCTCCTGGGAGTCAGTGTCATTCGAGCCTTTGAGGAGCAGAAACGTTTCATAAAGCAGAACGACGCGAAAGTGGATGAAAATCAGAAAGCTTATTATCCAAGCATTGTCGCAAACAGGTAACAGTGGGGTTGAAATATTGAAACACAGTTATACAGGGAGGGCATGGTTCTGCTGCCTGTGCTCCTTATAAATCACATCTCTCAGTGTGCTTGTCCAGGGTAAGGAAGCCTGTGTGGACATATCTGTTTCACAGATGTTTTGCTTACACTTCTGTGATGGAATGAAGACTACTTCTGAATTTATTTTCTTTCTGAGAGTTCCTGCCTTACTTCTGGGTAATATTTTTTTAAAAGTTGTGACTAATTGATCCCAATGTTAACCACAACTACTTTCTGAACTAAGACAAAAATTTATGTACCTGGAAGGTCTATTAATTTTGGATGCCTCTAGGTTTGCATGCTGCTGGAGCAGAACCTCAAGTATGTGCAGTTCCTGTGTCACTGGCAGTACGCAGATGCTGTAATACTAATCTTTTCAAAAGCTAGATGTGTGACAGAACATTGATTGGCCACATTCCTAATTCTCTGTGGGTGAATTACTGGAAAGATACTTTACATTTTTCTGTCTTGCAGGTGGCTGGCTGTCCGTCTAGAGTATGTGGGGAACTGTATTGTCCTCTTTGCAGCATTGTTTGCAGTGATGGCACGCAACAAACTCAGTGCAGGACTGGTTGGCCTCTCGGTGTCCTACTCACTGCAGGTGATTTTACTTTTTTTTTTTTTTTTTTTTTAAAAAAAGCTCTGAATTGTAAGACTGCATCAGAAAGTCAGAACCTTGCTATGGCTTTGGAGGGAAAACTAATATAAGGAACATAGAGAATACTACCTGCAAATAGCATCTGGAAAGATGCTGGGAAGTTCTTTCTGTGTCTTGCCTATGTGAGGGGATGTGGCTAAGATGACTCATCCCCTGCATATTAAATACATCTGGACTTTTCTCCTATCCAGCACTGATAAGCCAAGATCTTGTCTGTGTTTATGCATTGCATGAATTTGCAGTGCTTTGGTTGTTTAGGGTTTTTTTTATTTATTGCAGGTAACATATTTAGTGTAAACTGCTTCCAGACTTCTTTTCCTCTTGCAGATTACAGCATACTTGAACTGGCTAGTTCGCATGTCATCTGAGCTGGAAACCAACATTGTTGCTGTAGAAAGAGTCAAAGAATATGCTGAAATGGAAAAGGAGGTACACTGAGTTGTCCACCACACCTGTAGAAGTCGGTGCCCTGTTCTGAGGTCTCACCTCCAGCCTGGCTGAATGGGTTGGAGGGTGTAGCTGGGCATGTCTTTTGAGCTGAGGGATGGGACATTGTTTAGTGCTGTCGGTGCACTCCCTCTAGAGACAGGCTGTATCTCAGTGGGTAGCTCCTGGGGGTGCTTTTGTGCACTAGCGTTTGCATAGTGTTATTGAGGAAATGTGCTGTTCTCCCCTGGGCTGGGCAGTAGGGCTGTACAGATGTTTTGGTTTCCTAAGTGCTTAAACATTTCTTGTGTGTTTCTCTTTTTGCTCTCAGCATGGGGAGTAAAGAGGATTTACTTCTTTTGTTTTGATTCAAATCACTTACTAACAACTCATTTTTTCTGCATTTGTGCCTGTTTTGGCTACAGAACAGAGTTCTCTGCATCTTCTCTTGGCCATGCCTGTCTCTTGAACCTGATTTGAGTCACCATTTTTGCAGCCAAACATTATGAGGACCCCTCTTAGAATTTTTTCTCAGGTTCTGGTAGCAGGCCAGTGTTTATACAGTTAAAAGCCTTTTTGTTCCGCACTGGCAGTGAATGCAGTGGGGTGTGTTCTCTCCTCTTACACCTCTGTGGGAGGCTGAGGCAGCAGCTGTTTACTTTACCAGCTTGTTAATCTTTTAGTGCTTATGTCTCAGTTAAACTGCTTCTAGTTGCACGTCTGGGTTCCGCGGTGGTTTCCGTACTGTGGTAGGGGTGTACAGGCAGGTTATCTGCATACGTGCTGCCTGTGTGATTCTGCCATTTGTAAGAAGAAAGTTTATCCAGCAAGTGGTCCATGTGATAGCAAAGCCCTTGGCTACATACACCATTT
>NW_010134062.1:4401-20260 GCF_000699245.1 Pterocles gutturalis | reverse complement strand
GAGTGCGCTTGCCCGGTCTTCCCATCACCATCACAGTTCATTCTGCAAATCACACACTAACAAGGATTTTTCTTAATTGCCTTCTTCAACTCCTCTGAGCCCATGTCCAGTTGAAGGAGGAACTGATCAGATACATTTGTCTGGTTCTTTCAGGCTGAATGGAGCATTGAACAAACCGCCCCACCGAGTACCTGGCCTGAGGAAGGAAAGATTGAGTTTCGAGGCTATGGTTTACGTTACCGGGAAGACTTGGATTTGGTTCTAAAAAACATAAATGTTACCATAAATGGGGGGGAGAAGGTAATGAATCTGAATTTATGGTAGACTGTTACTGTTTATAATTCTGCATGCATAAGCCAAAGAGAGGTCTAACCCTGTTCTGTAGTGTCTCTTGGGTCCTGAATAACTAGAAGAGCTTCTGTACAATCGGTCTTATTGTAACTGGCAGATGTAGTAGGCTGTTATCCTTTCCAGCTGTATCCTGCATCATGGGATAAAGATACACTGTTACGTAGGCTTGTGAAGTATCTTTTGATCTGGCTTCATAAGGAAGGGACGTTTATCCTGTCTTCTCTCCCCTTCCCTGGAAATTTTGCGTATTTGTTTGCTGTAAGCAAACAGGAATACAGGTTGCAGAGAGATTAAGTTAATTATAGTCTCAAGAAAATTAGTTTCTAAGTAGAGAGGGAAGCCCTGAGCTAGTGAGACTGAAGTTGCAAGGTGAGACTCTACAGGGAAAAAGTGGGACTTCAGAGTCCCACTTCAGAGTAGATTGTCTGGATCTAGCCAAACTGATGGTGATACGTGTGTACGTGTGTGTGTGTTTCTCCTACTGCTTCCTCGCATGTGCACTCACACGCATTCTGCCCCAGTCCTATGTGGATTCTCTGATGTGTAATAATAGTGTGATCTTGTTTGGTAGCATAAAGGTAGCTGCAAGACAGATCTACTATCAGGCTTCCTTATTTGTGGTATCCAACTAGGCATTTACCTTCTTCTGAGTGCATCCTTTCTACCTGCAAATATGGGCAGAATACTACCTCGAGAGTGGTTAGAAAGGGCACATGGCAAGAGATGGATCAACCAACCAAAGTAGCAATCTTTTGTATTTGTTTTAAGAAATGAATTGGTGAAGACTTCAGTCTAACTGGGAAGCAAAACATACAGTATGAAACTGAGTGCTTTTGGTATATTTTTACTATAAATTCAAACAAGATAAATGTCAAGTCAGCAATTTTAACTGTGAAGCATGAGCCAAACGAACCGTTAGGGAAGCCTTGGCTTGCTCTACCCAATTTCACCTGCCTTTCTAGAAAAATTGAGAATTTCTGTCATTGGATTGTGAATTTTGAGACTGATTTTTGTTCTTGTGTTTTCATACCCTTTGTGATTTTTCTTTCCCTTTGATCAGTTTCAATTTGTTATGCTGTTTTGGGGTGTTGATAGCTCAGCAAATACGACAATTGTCTGAAAATTTCAGTTTTGGGTAGATGCTTGGAAATGCTTTAGCTCTTCCCTGCAGTAAGCTGTTACTATATTTCTTCCCAACAGATAGGAATAGTTGGAAGAACGGGAGCTGGAAAATCCTCCCTTACTTTAGGTTTGTTTCGGATTAATGAAGCAGCTGAAGGAGAAATTATTATTGATGGAATTAATATTGCAAAGATTGGACTCCATGACTTGCGGTTCAAGATCACCATCATCCCTCAGGTAGGTGTGAAATCCTGCCACTACCAGAATTCATTTTGCAACAGTGCTGTTTCTGTAATGTACTGGCAAGAATGTATTTATTCCTTTTCTGATCTATAGCTGTGGAATAGGGTAATTTCAGCATGCTCTTTCATGGACTTGAAACCAAGCTTTTTTTCCTAGACTGGCTTCAGTTTGCTTGTGCTGGGTAATAAGTGCGAGCTTGGCTATGGCCGAGTTGTGATGTGGAAGTGAAACCTTAGTCTTTGGATTCATGGGCTTTGTCAGCACCCCATGCTGGTTCACTTAAATGCTATAGACAGCTTAGGCTGAGTGGGGAGGTCTGATCCCAGCTGAACACCTGCTCAGGGTCCCTTAGTTAACTGGGACCATTGCTCTTTTGGTCAGTAGAGGGGAAGGGAAGTCTGAGTATTTCCACTTGTGGAGATCCCTCAGGGGAGTTTTTCTAGAGATCAGTTTCCACTTTTATTTTAGATAGTTCCATTCTTTTTAGAAATGGAATGAAGGTACTGTGTAGTGTAGTGAGGGACTGGGATTTTGCATTGCTATTTCAGGCTTGATAGGCGCTCTTTGGGCCTTTGCACAAAGCATTCAGTCTTTGGCAGCATCTTGTGAGCGAGGTACATGGTACTGTTCACTCACAGAAGCTTGTACATAACCATCCCAGTCTCGCCCAGCAACTGTGGGTTTGATAGTTACAAAACATTTGGAAACATGGCTTTATAAGCACTGGACTTACAGTCTGAAGTCTTCTTGTTCTTACTGTGTAGCCTTTATTGCCTGCCTGTTCTGATTCAAAGACCATAAAATGTGGTGTTATAAATTGTCATTGCAGCATGCTGGCAAAAACAAGTGTGCGCACTGTAAGAGGTTTTCTGTACCACTTCCTTGGGAAATCTGGGAGGTGGGGGGGAGGGAGGAACTTTTGATTTCTCCTTTTGGTCATTTTGCATCAGTCTGACCCTACTGGGTCAGAAGTATTTCCAAAGTAGTATTTCTCCGCGTCCAAGAAAAAAAAATGCATTCATTTCATTTCATTTCACTAATACTGCAGCTGAAGACTTTTGAAATACTTACAAAAAGTGTAATTCCCTAAGCGGTGGAAAGTTAACCTACTAGTCCCTGCTGACAGAAGGTTGGGCAGGGAGTGCCTGTTCTTTAACTTAGTGGCTGAGCAAAAAAGAAAGTTGGCTGATTTTTTCTTCTTTTCCACCTCCTGAATTCATGAGTTACTGACTCATGGAAATGTCTGGAGTGGCAGAGCCTGCAGAGGGCAAAGGTCAGGCCCCCAGGAGGCATCAGGAATAAGGGTGAGGGAGAATAACTTAATGTTATTGGAATAAATGAGGTCTGACTCCTAAATTCAGTAGATTAATTTGCTTGCAACTGCATCTGGTAATTTTGTTATCCTTTCACTAAGAAATATTTTTGGAGCACTTGCCATGTTCTGTGCACATTGTCAATTATCTCTTTCTCTGGATAGGATCCAATATTGTTTTCTGGCTCTCTGCGTATGAATCTTGATCCTTTTGACCAACACTCTGATGAAGACATTTGGAGGTCTTTGGAATTGGCTCACCTGAAAAACTGTGTATCATCCCTTCCTGATAAACTTAATCATGAGTGTGCTGAAGGTGGTGAGAACCTCAGGTACGTCAAAGAACCATGCTTGTGAAAATTGCCTGAAGAACTAAATGAGAACTGAGAGGTGTAAGTGTGCCCTCCCACCTGCAACTAGACTTCCCCTTGGCAGCAATCGTACAGCTCACGTGGGACAGCGTGTAGCTAGACCCTGGCAATAGCAATGCAGTGCGGGACTCCCCCTCCCGAACACTGTATGAGAATTTGGGGAGGGGGTTGGGGAATTCTTAATGCCATGACCAGGCAATCAACCAACTAGGTTTTATTCAACATGTTTTAAACTCTCAAGTTTGGGAATTTAAAGTAATTTAAGAAATACTCAGAATGCTGTGGGGTTTAATAGCTTGGGCAGTCTTGGAAAGGATTTTTAGTAGCAGCAGCCTGCTATTTATAGTGGATCCTTTGAACTTACCATGGCTCTTGTCCAACAGATGCAGTTTTTTTAAGAGAGTTATTAACTTGCTTTTTGCACTGTAACAGGGGTATTTGTTCAGTCTCTAGAAACCGTTTGAAGTCTAGTCCTCAACACTGGATTGATTCAGTGAAATCAGCCTGATGCAGTTATGCTGAAATGATTTGTTATATATTCTGTTGTTACATTGCCAGGACTTCAGTGTGAGGGGGGTGTAGCTTCAGATGCTATTAGATACTCTGTGGTGAAGTAGTAAGAGCAACCATATCTATTTTGCTGGGTTCTTGGCACCTATACTTTAGAACAAGGAATTGCTAGGCTTCAAAATAAATACTGCAAACTTGTTCTGACTTTTTATCCCCACCCTCCTATCCAACGTGTGTAGTGTGGGACAGCGCCAGCTGGTGTGCCTGGCACGAGCTCTGCTCAGGAAGTCCAAAATCCTGGTTCTAGATGAAGCCACAGCTGCTGTTGATCTTGAAACAGACAAGCTTATACAGTCAACAATAAAGTCTCAGTTTGAAGAATGTACTGTATTAACTATAGCACATCGTCTGAACACAATCATGGACTACACAAGGTAAAGCAATACCACTTTTATCTTGAAGAATGGCGTGCATGACCTGTGTTGTGCTCTACTTAAATGAGCATCTTTGTGTTAACTAAATGTTTACTGGTGCATTTTTAGCCGCTTCTTCACAGAGCTGCAGGAATCCCTGGTTTGCTGTGTGGGGTGTACGTGTGTTCTGGCTTGCCGTGGCTGTGCTTGGCCTGGGGAGCTCCTCCGATCCCTCTGTTTTACTGCTGTTGTGCCACTCCTGCCCAGGCAAACCAGGAAGGGGAGGGAGGCGAGGACAGGAGTCTATTCTTGGGTCTTGCCCTAATTTAGGCACAGCTGGAAGAGGCATCAGAGCTTTAGGGAGCTCATACCCTAAACTAGGCACAGACAGCATGAGGATTCAAAAGGGCAGGTCCTGCACTTGTCTGAAGTTTATTCAGCGTTTCTCTTTCCATCACTTCTGGTTATCGTCCATACAGCCTCCGTCCTCCTCAGCTGCCTTGCTAAGGTGTGGTTGAAGGCAGATGTTTCGTCTCATAATTTGTTTTAAGCTTTCTTGTCCTTTTTGTCACAGAATGGCAGAGAGCAAAGTGACCAGCGATAAGATTTTTGTGTACTTCTGTAGACTTCTCTTTGTGCTGTCAATAGTGAAAGGTAAAGAGACGGAGCATTGCCTGTGCCAGGCACCAGCAGTGCTGTCACCAGATGAACACCCAGTTCAGTCATAGCAGCGGGTAACACCCACCTTGCAAGCTCCTAGGGGCTCCTGCTCACCTTGACAAGAAGTGCTGCCGTCTAGTTTTTGGATGGCTCAGAGCACAGTCAGAAGGCTCATGGCTGCCTGCAAATGACAGGTTAAACATCTGCTACATAAAAAATAGATGAGACAGACCATCTGCAATGAGGTCAGGAAGGACAGAGTTGAGAACCTCTGTCCATTCGTACAGTCTGGACTGTCTTCACTTGCATCTATGGCTGCGCTACACTCAGTTTCTGTCTGTGCATATACATCTGTGTTTGCTGGCTTTCTGGATCTTCTTGTGACCATTTTTTTCCTCCTTCTTTTACAGAGTTTTAGTCCTGGAGAGAGGAGAAGTGGTGGAGTGTGGTAGCCCAGACCACCTGCTTCAGGAAAAAGGCTTTTTCTATAGCATGGCCAAAGATTCGGGCTTGGTGTAGCATTTGAACTTTGTTGGTTTGTGTGCGGAAGAGAGAGGTGATACGTTGAGAACTGTAACTTCCCCTGAGCTGGTGTGAACCGTGCAGTTCAGTTTCAGACCTAGTGAAGTCAGCCAGAGCGTGGCAATGGAAGTAACATTAAAATGCATTTTTTTCTTTTTTTATTCTCCTTAGTATCGATTTTAGACAGCTTTAGGAGAAGCGCATACACTGTGCAAAACACATAAGAAGAGGCTTTTAATTTTTTGCCTGAAATCTGTCATTATATGCTCCAGTATAAGGCAGAGTAATTCATCGGAGAAGTTCAGAAAGGCTTTTTCTTTTCATCTGCTCTTACATTCTGAAGCCCGTTTTTTTTTCTTTAAAACATTTTTGCAGATGCTAGTTATTTGCTTGTTTGCCGATTCCTCATTTGATGAGCCATCTATTGTGGGATGCACTTGGAACGTTTTGTGGCATATAGTACTATAGTCCAAAGATTTTTCTTCTTGTGAAATAACATGTGCCAGACTTTCTCATTATGGCATTTACTGTACGTGGTTAATGCTTTTATGCATTCTCCTAAAGGTTTCACGTGTTTACAGTGTATAGCAGCAAGTTCACTGTCATATGTCAGTAGTGCTGATGTGAAAAAGCACAGTCAACTTCAAAGCAGTATTTAAGCATGTCTGGAATGACAATCACTCCAAACCCAAATTCATGTGGCAGTTGGTGTGTTGCAGTGTGCAGTACCTGATCTTACACCCGGTTCACTCAGGAATTCTGACTTGGGTGGCAAATCCTGGTTACGCCTGTGGGGACAAGGCTGAAAAGTGAGGATTTGCCTGAGCAGGGGTTGCAGGTTGGCATGACATTGATTGTAATACCCTTGGCGTTGGCAGTTCTGTGCTTGAATAGAAGCTCTGCTACATCAAGGACCATTAGCCTTATATCAAAGAAACATGCCCTTCATGCTGCTGCTGTTGACTCTCAAATTTTGTGGGAAACTGTTCTGTTACAGTTGTTTAAAAAACAAAAATTCTTTCTAAAGTTCTGTGTCAGAGGGGTCTGACAATTCAATTAGCAATGGAGTCTGGTTTTGAAGATTTGTGATGAATGTTCAGTTTTCTGTGGGAAGAAAAAAGTAACTTTTTCTCATGTTCTGATTAGTTTTATTTTAAAAGAAAATGCTGGAAGAAGGCAAACTAAGTCAGATGGACCCAAAACTCAGCACTCTGAGAATGTGGACTTCTGTGAATTGTATTGCTGACCTTAATAGTAGAAAATTGTCTTCTTTAGAGTAAAGCTATTTATTTTTTTTGTAAATTATGAATCTCTGAAATTGAATAGACTGAAATTTTCTTTGGTATTTTTTGTAATGACTATACAAATATTTGCAAAGAACTTGAAGTAAAAAAAAATTGTTTGAAAGATAACGTGATGTGTCATTTCTTGCTTTGTATTTGACAAAGGGTTGGCTTTGGCAGTTCAGGTTTTTGCCTTGAAAACAGAAATTACTGGTACTGCTTAGACTAGCCAGGCTGTGAGGCCTGATGTCTGGGGTGTTGTTACGGTGGATAAGAAACCTTGAGTGCGAATAACTGTGTGTTGTGGTAGGGCTGGATCACATCTCATGGTTTCTGTTGTAATTTGAGTTTGTTGAGCAGACCAGGGAATGACGATGTATCAGTAGAGCAGGATTCAGTGGTGCTGTGGACCTTTGTTATACCCATGGTGTCCACGGCCTGTGTCTGCCACGTTTCCTGGGCAGCTTGGTGTTAACCTCCCCTGTGGAAATGGAATAGGTAAGGGACGATTTGGGAGTTTGGGGAGGAGCGGTAGGTTTTGGATTTTCAAACCACTTAACTCTTATGCAGCATTGTGATGGACAGAAGGGTGGAAAGATTGAAACAAATGGTTAGTAAGGAAACGAGTACAGAGCAGAGAATTGAGCTTGTCAGGTAAGGTGCGTGGCTGGTGTTTTACTCAGCCACATGAACGTGGATACAGATTTCCCTGCAGAGGAGACACAGAGGAGGAACTGTCATTACCACCATGAGACTTCTCACTCTTGGGGAACAGTCATCCTCCAGGAACACTCTGTGATCCTTCCCCTTCCACACCCTCCTAGGAGAGCCCTGGAATGGGGAGAGGGGCTGCTGACATGGGACAACCAGACAGCAAAGCTCCCTGTGCTATTCTGCCTGTGCGAACTAGTTACTGCCAACACCCTCCTCAAGGCAGAGCTTTGGAGAATGTCAAGTGAAGAAATTCAGACAGGATTTCCCATACCTTTGAAAAGTCTTGTGAGTTTAGTGTAGCTTGTTACTGAGATGGGGACTCTGCAGGTTTGGCATTGAATTCCAAGGAAGCTGTATTGCTAGAGTTCTGAACTTCGGTGGAAACTGATTTCCGATTCAAGGAAATCATGCTTTCCATTGCACACCGATGAGATTTACAAGCCTTAACATAGTCATGTGAGTAAGTCCTTTGAAAACAATGGAACTGCACTTAGGAGCATGATTTGTTTAAAATACAGAACTTGCAGAATTATGCTTCTGCAGTGTAAAATGTTTGCAGTGGAGTTGTCTGTGCTCTGACTTAAGCTGTATTTGCAATCTCAAACTGAATACACTGGAACACCGGGTGTTCTTGTCCTATTCATGGGCTGTTTGTGACCATTTGGGGACCTGCATGTCTAAAATACTGTTTTTTTCAGGATGACCTTCTAAACAGTGCAGCAAGGGTTCAGAAAACCACTGTGTGCGTGCTTCAGTCTTGTTCTTTTTCAATGATGTGGTTGTTAATATGCATCACTGTGTTCTCCCAGTTCTATGTATTTATACACTTGCTAGCACAAACCGTTCTGCTCCAGCTGTGGAGTAGATACTCTCTTCTATTTGTACTAAATACCTGTCAGTGCTTTGTGCTGGTGCTGCATTGATTCATGATCCTGATTCCAAATGTCTGTCCTCATAAAAATTATAATTATCTTGTCTGCATGTAACTTGAACAAAATTGTATTATGCATGATGAGATCAGTCTGAACTAATGTCTGGTGCACACAGAGCTAACGGAACAAGTGCAGCTTTCTTCCTGTAGAACCTACGTGTAAGACAGTGTCATATAGGGTACCTTGAGGTAGGAGCAGTAGAGCTGCGAGATCCTGTTTCAGCTAGGAAAGAGAGGGCCGCGTACTGATCCCTGCATGCAGTGTTGCTGGCACCAGTTGCAGAAAATTACACACTTGCTGCGAGGTAAGGTGTTAGAATCTGGTGTTAAACCCAATAGATTTGCCTTATTTAATCTGTTTTAATTTTTGTGTGTATTTTTTGGATGCAATACTTAGCACTTGGGACACTTTCAGCACTTTTGGGTAAGTGAAATCTCACCTGGTGGCACGTGACCTCCAGTACAAGAGTCTGGTGCCATCCAGCTGGGATCAGGGATATTACAGCCCGGGGTGTGAGGAGCCTTCCCTCCCGCTGCTGGGCGGGCAGGGAGGAGCACCAGCAAATTCAGGAGTGTGACACTGAATTCCAGCAGCTGAGCTCAGAGTCATGCAGCAGACACCTATTTTCTTTGAATGCCTTGATGTCACATACTTTCCTTTACACAGTAAAGCTAACGCCAGCTCTGAAACTTCTCTTTCTCTTTGGCCTCACTTAAAAAGAAAAAATACCCAACTTATATCTCTATAGTTCTAAATGCTCCTGGTTTTGAGATCCATTGATAAACCTTTAGAGTGCTTGTACCTTGTATCTGTTGTTTGAAATTTTTTTTTGTCTCTGCTCTTGAGTAAGGTTTGGAGAAACAGCAAAAATCACCTCTTTCCTGGTATTTGAGCACTAGTATGGCAGCATGCATTGGACTTCGATATCTTAGGCACTTGTCCAGCAGAAACTGTTAACTGCTCTTACCGTGGAGGAAGAGGCTACTGAACAGCTGTCAGAGAAGAAACTGCTGGGTTTTGCTGCTGTGGGTTAACCCTTGCCAGTTTAAACTCTCCCATCCCCTCCCCATTACTCCTTTTTATACTATATTTACTTTAGCTTACTGAAGAGACCTAGTTCAATACTTGATTCTGTTTTTATTTCAGCTTTCTAGAAAATGAAGTGCTTTAACAAAAGTCACAGTAAACAGCAGTATCTCACAGTGTTATTTGTTTGGCACATTGTCTTCTTGTGATTCCTGAGGAGAGGCTTGGGGGCAGCTCTGGCCGCAGCTCCTCAATGCTGCTGGTGTGGTTTAGCATCTGAAAGATGAGCGTGCTGGAGGCTCTGCGGTGCCAGGGTAGCACATGCAGGAGGTAAACTTGCACTCAAGAAGAAAACCAGGAATGAACCACCAGCCCGACAGGTGAGTCCCTTCTGCTTTCCCCATCTGCCAGACTGCCATCTGCAGAGATCAGAGGAGGACACTTTCCACCACACAAATTCCTTGTGGCCAAATTCAGTTTGGAAATGTTGGCATTGGCCTTTGGACATGCTCCACTGTGACAAGCCCACCTTCGGCAGTGAGGCTGCTCAGAGCCTTCAAGCAGAAGGAACGATGCTCAACAGGGTTTGGTTGAGTGTCAGGCATTTTAGAGTGAAACCAAGATAACAACTCAATTACGAGATCAATTACTCCTGACAGTGGTGGCATTATGGTATACTCTGTGAGTGAGTCATGCAAGGCTCGATTCTTCCATCAGTCTGTAGAACAGTCCCTTCTGAGCTATTAAGTGTTCCAGAGTGTCAAATTCAGCTATCTGACCATTTTCCAAGACTAAAATCCTGTGAACATTAAAACAGAAACGTAAGCTTGGGGATACACCAGCAGCTATAATAAACTTAGTTATTTCTACTTATTTATAAAACAAATTTCAGTACTTGCTTGTTATTCAACCAAACTTTCCAGCAGCTTTTCAGCTGGGAAACAGCTGTGGGACAGAAATAGGTTTCTGATGAGTGACTATTCAAGTGCTGGGCTTGTGGGAGGAGAGCTTTTGGCAACTGAGAGGGGAGTAAGATCTGTGAACACATATTTTAGTTTCACAAATTTAAGGTGAAGCAAAGAGCTGTAGCCATGGCCTTGCTGTTGGGGGGGAGAAAGGGGTATGACACAGCATGAAGTGCATCATATGGGGATAAATAATCTTCAGTTAACCTGTTGGTGCCTCGGTGATGTAAGGTAGCTGCTACAATCTCTAGAAGCAAAGATTTGAGGGTTAAAAAAGGCCAGAAATGAAACTGCTGTTCACTAACATTCCGTGCTTTCTCTAGTTCACACAGGTTGCCTGTGTCTTTCTTCCCCCTTAGGAACGTGGCTGAAGATACTACCTGTCACAGTCCATTATGGTGTTTATCCGGTGAGCTATTGTTAGCACTGTGCTGTCTTTGAACTGAGTCCTCAGGGTGGACTGAATCTGAAGATCAGTTTCTAAATCCACTGCTGCTGTGGCCTCATCTAGAATGAGGATTTTGGCTTTCTGAAGAAGTGCTCTGGCCAGACAAACCAGCTGTTTCTGACCAGTGCTGCAAGTAAGAAGAGGGATGGTAAACCGAGAGCAGTAGTCACTTTTCCCTGTGGTCAGAGTAGATGAGTAATTTGAAAATAGTAATGAAAAGGTGATTTTTCGCTTTTCCTGAAAGGGTGATTGAGGCTGGTGGCACTGCAAGTAACAGCATGAAACAACCTAAGGAAATGAAGGGAGTGTTATTGCTATAGCACCTGGGAGATCTGTACTTGGAACGATTCCAGTGTGTTAAGTACTGCACAAACACAAGCCCCCGCAATGATTAAGTTGCAAAGGTCTTCCACTTGGTGCCTTAGGTTTGGTTTCATGCTGCTAACAGGACAACAATGCAGCAATTTGCTGTCTGGGCACCATTGGTTTTTTTTTTTTTAAATGAATTAGACTCCTTGTCCCACTAGCTCTGTGTTTTTCTACCCACAGGCTGGCACTGCCCTGCCGCTGTCTTTCTGCAGATAAGGTACCTTAGGTTTTCCCCTTGGTCAGTGCACTTATATTCCAACTGCTCTGGCAAATCTGCAACAAAGTTCTTGAGCTGCGTCAGTTCCAAAGCGGTCCAGATGTCTGCATCAGTGTATTGGTTTAATGGGTCGAGATTCATTCTTAGAGAGCCAGAAAACAAAACTGGATCCTGAGCACAGAGACAGTACAAACAACTCTTGAAATGGATTATAAAAACGAGCTCTCCAGTTTGCCCTGCTGGGTGCAAATCTGTGGCTAATGTTATATTGAACGGGAGACTAGCATGGCACAGAGGTTATTTCCAACTTTGAATTTCTGAACGTCCCTCCTCTCCTATAAATCCTTTAATCTTTATAAATCCTGTGTTAAGACTTACAACACTGCTGAAGCATTTTGGAAATTAATTTAATACCTGAGGAATGACAGATATCTTGGTTCTAAGGTCATGGAGACCTAGCTGAGCAATATCTTGTCCATCAATTAGGATAGCTCCTTCCGCAGCTTCTACTAATCGCAGCAATCCCACAGCAAGAGTAGATTTCCCAGCTCCCGTTCTTCCAGTTATGCCAATCTGTAAAGTGCAATGAAAGCTTTTGGTTTTGATGCTGATCATTTTCCACAGTTGGACAGACCTGTCATGTAGTTCCTCTCGACCTTTTGAAGAGACACAGCTTTGCATGGATCAAATCTTCAGTGCTGTTCAAGATCCACATAGTCTAGCAATTAGAAGAGGTGTGCAGTGGGATAGATGGGCTCACACCACACTGCAGAGTTCACGCTTAGAAGTTACTGTACCTTGGTGTAGGGCGGGGAGTGCATCTGCCCAGATGTGATCACTGCAAAGCCCTGCTCATGCTTTGGAGCTCTTTTGGAACAAGTGGCTTTGCTTACCTTCTCTTGCCCATTGATGGTTAGATTGATGTGTTTGAGTGCTAACTCCAAATTTGGCCTGTATCGCAAACTATAGTTTCTAAATTCAATTCTTCCTTCAGTGAGCCAAACTTGATCTTGAAGTTTGCCATTCAGAGTCCACGGTGCCTAAATAGATTAAAACAAACAGCAATGTATAAAGCTGATTTAAATTACCAAATCAAGTGGCCATTCTGAAATGGGAACCTTATGAAGACATCTGTGCCAAATTCCCCCAATCTATTTACTGTTTCCAAAAGGGAAAAAGGCCCTAACTTCCTTATTGCTAATGCTGACTTTTTACTTTATGCAAAGATGCCAATTGTCTTAACTTAAAATGGGGATAAACATCTGTTTGCATGTCAGAGTTCTGACATTGTGAGTGGTTCAATAAAAAAAAGATTTACATGTCCCTGCAAACAGGACTGTGAAGGTCTCCTTTAGCAGGATCTCAGGGCAGCATATGGAGAAATAATTGTCATGATTACAAAACAGAAATTATTGCACTGGAGACTTTTAGTGGCTAAAAGGCTATCTAGCAGCCACCCGTTATCAGAGAGTTGCATCTGAACTCACACAATAAATACTCCAAATATGGGCAGAAACGAGGGCTCATTCCATGAGTGTTACCAAGTGAAGCTATTTTAATGGCAAACTAATTCTTGACTGTCTTAAGGAAATAATGATGATCAGAGGTTAAAAAACAAGTCTAGTCAGTTGGATAAAAACCAAATGCTGTGGTTCTTTAAGGGAAACATAGCTGGCCTTTTAGAAGGGGAAAATTAGGGGGTTTGTCCAGGTGGAACAGAAAAGTTCCTCATTTAGTTTGCAGAGATGTTCCCCTCTCCTAGTAGGGTCAATCGTTAGTTAGCTACCTCCTTAGGAGTCATCAAGTATTCTCTCACTCTCTCCACAGAAACAATGTTGTTCTCTACTTCTGTCCAGGAGCGCACCATCCAGTTCAGAACACCAGTTATCTAGCAGAAAGAATCAGAAGCATTAGGGAAGATAAAGTAAGTCTTGACTTAAGCTTGTGAGGTACCTGGTACTTTGTCTAAGTGTTTATTTATAAAGACCTCCTCATCAACTAATTGCTTCAGAAATCATCCCTTAAAAGGCTAAAAGATCACCGTGGATCCTTGTGAAAGTTTGTAAAGCTGTGTTTAAAGAGCCTAGCGAGCTCCCCCCATAGCTGTTTCTCAGCATGTTTATAGAGAATTAGATGCTACTGACTTGGATGCTAAAAGATAGTGCAGCTATTTCTTAGGCTTTTGTGTAACTAGTCTTCAAGCAGATAGGACAGATGCTGGAGACCTTGCTTTAGTAACTCAGAGCATGCTGTGACTTAGATATGAGTTCAGATGCAGGAGGAAAAAGATGGCTGGTGCATGTGTTTGAGGTTCATTCTCTAAGGGGCTATGTGCTACAGTTGCTCTGGGTTTTAGCAGTGACAGCAGGGTTTGGCAGGAGAAGGCATCTAGAAAGCCACAGAAATAGTTTGTGATTTCTTAGAAATTAAAATGGCAGCAGAAATTAAAATGCAAGTTGCTTTTGATGAAAGGCAAGCATGTTATTACTTCAACGCTGGGTTACCTGAAGAGCATATGAAATGGAGAAGCCAGCAGTTCCTGGACTGAGATGTTTTCTGGCCATTGCTGCAAATAGTGCTGCAAACAACACGATGCTGTTGCCTAGAAATTCCAGGTTTGTAGCAAGCCACCTGCAAGAGGAGGAGAGTACAGGGCTGTTGCTGGGTGCCCTCTTCCTTTCTCCCAGCAGAACCTGTAATTACTTTGCAAAAAACTTGTGGAGCTGCTGGGGTACACGATGCTCAACAAAGCTCTTGCCATGCCGTGGTTGCTCTTATCCAGCCACCCTGGAGCTCACGAGTGGCTCCAGCCTGTCTGAACTGGTTGGTCTATGGTCTCTGTTAGGATTTTCTCCAAGGCCTGTTGGGTGAGAGCATCCACTGTGCAGTTTCTTGGATGAGTTGGTCTAACATCTCTCATTCCTTCTGGTGCTCCTCACGCGTTTCATGTCCAGTGGCCAATGGCTCTATTGTCTGATGGGTTCTGCATATACCACAGGCGTCACGCACTCTCTCATGTGACACTGGGTGTCACCAGGCTTGTACTACAGCTTTCTGCATTGTGGACATTGTGAGTGGATCCCTCTAGCTGTGTGACAGCATGGGTGCGTGCCCAGCCACACAACAGAGGTGCACATTGGCTGTGTGAGGGACTTGTCGCCAGAGAGGGGTGCAGTGTGAGTGATAACGAAAACCCCAAAACACGGTGCACTACTGTCTCATCTTCTGTGTACCTCTGTCCAAGCCGCAAGAGCAGCCATCTCTACTCACCAAGGCCGTGAGAGTAAACCACCGTTTTCTTTGCACTGCAGATCTGTACCTGTCAGCAACTGCTCCAGGGAAGCATATTCGCTGATTCTCATCCACTAGAAAATTGCTCTTCAAAATAAACCTCTCCTGGTCCTTGTAAGCACGGATCACGCTGCTCCCTTGGAAAGTTTCTGAAATGTGGGAGTAGATGGGTGACCTGCTATCAGCCTCTTGGCGTCTCAGCTGGCAGGAGGTGATGACATAAAAGTGCTGGTACAAAGGGAAATGGAAGGGGAAGAGATTAGAAGGTTTATGCCTCCATGGAGGTGCTCCACAGAAAACATGGGAAGGGCTCAAGTGCAATAGTATGTACTATCCTAGTGTTATAAAACCTAATGTGCAGACAGATGTCCTTAAAAGGCGAGGGAGTGTTTCTGCCTGTGTTATGTCCTATCTTCGTTAAGAATAACCCCATGGTTCGTTAAGCAAAGGAGCGAGGGTACTCTGAATTTACAAGGCCTCAAAACTCACACTTTCTCATGTAGACCAGCCCTTTGGTTGATGGAGGACAGAG
The DNA here is from genome assembly GCF_000699245.1 of Pterocles gutturalis. Taxonomy (NCBI): domain Eukaryota; kingdom Metazoa; phylum Chordata; class Aves; order Pterocliformes; family Pteroclidae; genus Pterocles; species Pterocles gutturalis. The sequence goes on along the minus strand of NW_010134062.1, from coordinate 4,979 downwards.
GTATACTTGCACCCTTCTTTGCCCTTCCCTCATGTTCAGTCTTAGCTGGCAAAGAATTTGAGGATTCAGAGCCCAGTGGGAGAGCTGCATGCCATACATACAAAAAAAAGCACTGTAGGAGTTCTGGAGGAATGGAAGAATGCTTTTGGTCTTGATTTCATTTACAGGGAATGATTTCATTTACAGTAATGGAGAGAAGGAATATAGTTCTATGTGGGATTTGATCTGGGCATCAGAAAAGCACAGGCCTCTGTGAGGTCTCTGGGGTGCTTTGGAAGGCTGGGGTGATGTGGGAAAAGCCACTGACATTACTCTTGTTAAGATGCAATTCAAGTTTGTGCATGTTCCTATTCCTAAGAAATGGAAGGAGGCTTTCTGCACCGACAGGCGCATGCTGCTTGAGCCCCTCCTGTCTATCTCTGTGAGCTCCTACCTGGAATACAGCATAGAGAACAGTCAAGGGCACTATGGCCACTGCTGCCCCTGGTGTAGCCACTATAATCACAAGGTAGATCTCCAGCAAGTTGAACAAGAATCCTAGCAAGGACTTCAGCTTGTCAGGTATGACGGAATCAATA
>NW_010134062.1:2557-4361 GCF_000699245.1 Pterocles gutturalis | reverse complement strand
AAGTTTCCAATGGGTGTTTGCTCAAAGAAGACCATTGGGGATCTAACAACGTTCCTCAGCAACTGCAGAAACAGCTTGTGCGATGCTAGCACACCACCTAGAAGGACTGCTGCTGTGGAGGCAAATCTGCCAAGGGCTGTAATGTGAAAAATAATAATTATTACTAGGTCTGAATGAACTCACCTGGGAATGATTTTGCAAGATCATGATTTTCACTTAGTACTGTCAATGCTATACAAGTGAAAGGAGCTGACTTTCTCTCTGGTAGCAATTAAGCCACGCCTCAGAGCTGCAGGGCAAACTGCCCTTTCTGTAGGGTAGTTCCAGAGCGAAGGCCTAAGCAAGTCTGATGCGGGCCCTGGATTCAGCACCTTAAACGCACAGTTCTTTATTCTTCACAAAATAAGCTTGACCGGAATTACTTTGAACTACTTGAAGTCTTAGGTTTCCTTCCTCCAGATTCACTGTTAGCATAGAAGGGTACCCAGCCCTTCCCACTTTTTTCATCTTCTTTAAAGCTTTCTCAATCTTCTGTCACTTGGGCTGAGATTTTTCCACATTTGGTTTCTGTCCTAAAACAAGTAATTTTTTTTTTTTTTTTTTAAAGAGTGACCAAAAGAATTGTGGCCATTTTAAAAGAGAAATATTTAAAGAAATGTAGAATTCTACAACTTCCTCTTTTTCTCTTTACACTCAGAAGACCTAAACCAAGCTGTACTTCAGCACAGAGAAGAGCCACTTAGATATAATTCATTTATATTGGAGGAATGGAAAGGGATAAGAGGAAGAAAGAGACGCAGAAGATGTTGGACACAATGGGGCAGGACAGGAAAATCAGGATGTTGTAGTTCTTCCATTGATGAATGTTTTTTTAGGGGCTCAGGTCATTTAGTCCCATCAGGAAATATAGAGGAAGACACTATTCATCATGGTCTAGCTGAAAGGCAAAGGAGAACACTTGTAGCATACCAGAAGTAGAATTTCAGGCAGTAACACTGAAAATATTGTTCAGATCCCTTAGAAATCCTCTCTGTGCATCAGAGCCTGTAGTTTTAGGTCTCATGCCAAAACTTTAGCACTCTTGCCAAAAGCCCAGGAGGCTAAGAGCCCCTGGGTATGCACTTGCTTATGTTCTGAGAAAACATCCTGGTTACGGGCAAGGGAGATGGAAATACAGAGAAGAATTAGGTGAGCAAGTTAAATGAACCTTGAATGACTCCTAGTGCACCAAAGACTCCAACTCTCAGCTCTGTGTGCTGTTGTGTCCCATTGTAGATGGGGTCGTCTGTCCACACGCTGAGCCAGTAACCACGAGAAAATGACACAGCTTGCTGACAGGTGAACAACAGAATGATGTATACACACAGGGGTAAGCCTGTCGCCTTCAGGTAGGCTGCATAAATCGAGGTATTAACCTAGAGTAAAACAATTGGGGAAAAATAGGATGAGAGGTTGGGAGGATCAAGCTTGTTAGCAAGGAAAAGCAGCTCCAAAACAAGGAATGATTTATTATGGCATATCTACCTGGTGATAAATCACGGGCCATAGCAACCATGTTAATTCTTTTTTTGTTTGCCTCAGGGATAAATAATGAAGCCATACTTAAATAAATCCATGGTGTTAATGAGTGAATATTATCAAGTGATGAATGTTATTGCGGTAGGCTCATGTTACTGCTGGAATGCCCGTAAGGCTTTCCTTATGCTGGGCAGTGCTTTTCATTTGTCCTGGTGTGAGTGAGAACTATCACGTATGCCACTCACTGCTTGGGTGTGTAACTGCTGATCGGCAGAGGTGAGGAGAT
>NW_010134062.1:0-2545 GCF_000699245.1 Pterocles gutturalis | reverse complement strand
GGAAAGAGCTGCATCCTTTGAGGTTTCTGACTTCTTACTTTCATCTCTTCTCAGTACCAGTGTGTAGCCTCAGCTGGTTGTTTTCTCCCCATGTTTTACTCCTGCTACAACATGCCTGGAATACACACATCATCCGTGCCTGACTCCTCCTAGCTGGAACCCTGTGTCTGCTGCTTTCCTTTCACAGTATCCTCCTTGCCTCAGCCTTCTGAGGTGTTTCCCTTGGGCAAGATGGGAACAGTGATGTGCCTCTTTGCCCCTTCCCACCAGCCTCAAGAATTTGTGAATAGACTCAAGATTACAAGTCCCTTGTAATCTATCCTCTTCTGTCACTTGCCACCACCTCACCCTGATTGCCTCAGTGCGCTTTCCCCCTTCAGCACAACTCTTGAATCAGGATCTGTCTCCACAAGTGGTCATAATTTTTTTTTCTCCCTCTCATTTCCATAATGGGCTCTCTGTAATGTACATGCATTATTCCTATTTTGGAACCAGTGCTTAGATCAGGGAGATCTCCAGAGAGATACAGTTTGCATAGAAGGTGTTATGTAAAATAATGCTGAAATGACTTTGTCTTTATTATAGGGCAAACTTGAACAGCTCTACTGACTTCCCTGGAGTTGCACGGGTTTAACTTAGGCAGTGAGCTGACCTGCCTGCCGTGAGTGGGTCAGTAACAAACCCATAGTGTGTGTCTTTGTTTTACAGGAAGGTGCTGTACTTACCCTGCCATGCTGAGATTTCTCTCCCTTGGTTAATCTTCCTTCAGTGGCTGCAGCAGTGGCACAGTCTTGGCTTACAGGAACAGTCTCCCTTCCCATAGCAGATGATTTAACTGAATTGTCACTTCATAAAAGAAACAAAAATCCTTTCAGTTTTTAGCCAAGGCAGAATTTTAAAGCTGCATCTCCTTACCCATCCACCCCGATATTCATGCCTGTTTTGAGGGCTGCAGTTTTTGGGGTCTTCCAGAGTGACCCAGCTGTTGTCCATATTTATCACAGACACTGGGCTCTGTCAAGCTGTTAACAGAGGCTTTTGGCATTCGCTGGCTGTGACTGGTTTGAATGAGTCAGACCTTACAGCCCCCTGGGAAGTGAGCAGCAAGCAAATGTATCAACATGCCTTACACATGAGCTCTGGATCAAATTCCAGCTCCTTATGAAATACAGAGAAGCCAATAGTCAACATCCACATTGAAGCACAGTTTCTTACCTATTCTTGAGTTTTGCTTGTTTGCTCTTACTGTTAATTTACAGATCAATCCCAAACGTGTCCCATACTCAGCAAGAGCCTCCGTGTAGTGTGTATGGGCTTCTGGAGCAAGTTCTTCAGTGTCTGCGAGAGGTTTAAGCTTACCTAAAGAGTTTCTCCTGTGATGGAGCATTTCTAGAAGTGATGGTGCCTTTGTCTCCCATAGCTGTGAAAGAAATGCATTTTTTTTTTTCCTAAGTTCTTTACAATCCTGTTTTGTCCTATATAGCCTTTGGGAAAATCTTAATACACAAGAAAGATTCATTACAAATAATTGTTCCTAAGGGTAGAAATATCAAGGTGAGGCTTGAAGAATAGCACATATAGTGGATAACTCTGTTTACTGCATGATTGTTGTCTATGAAGATGGAACTGTTTATTCAAGAACAATTTTGAGGTGATGAGTCAGCCAATTTGACATGCATATTTTTCCTCACACAAAGCGACAGCTTACTGTGATTGGATCTCTGCTTTGAATGCCCATAATAGAACAAATGTAGGACTGGCTTTTCCAGTTTTCTTCTCTTTTCCATCTTCCCAACTGTGAACAGCAGCAGATCCTGTCCTTCTTCCCCTAGTTCTTTAATGTTAAGCATAATATTAAGGAAACAATTGACAGTTAGACCTAGGAAGAATGATTCCAACTCATTTGGGTTACCTGTTAAACCAGTGCCTGCCTTCTCTTCTGCAGTAACGTGTGAATGAAGAAATTCTGCAAAGGCCCCATTGCTCTGTAAAAGTTCTTGGTAGGAACCAATTTCTGAGATGGTTCCATCCACCAGCAATACAATGGTGTCCACTTGAGGCAAAATGTTGATTGTGTGAGTCACTAGCACACGAGTCTGCTTGAATAAAGAAGGAACAGTTACAATTGTTCTGGTATTTCCCTGCTCACTTGACCTGTTGCAGTCATCTGTCTTCTGAAGAAAGATGTACTCCGTGTGAGCTATGATTTTTACTAGCATGCAGCTATTTTTGTTATTTATTCCTACCACTTCTGACTGTCTCTTTGATGAAGCTTATCTTTGCAGCACAGCTTTGTGCCCATTTTGAAAGTGCAGAATTCAGGAGCGGATGGGAGAATCAACTTGCTTTGTGTCACACACAGCATGAATGAGTGAGGATGGGGACTGATTCCTGAAGTCCCAGGCTAGCACCCTGTGTGTAGGAAGACCTTTTGCTTGGCTCACTGACGTGTTCCATGTTGTTGATTCCCTTCAGGCTGAAGCTCTTAAGTAGAATGATGTTCACTGGAGAGTATGTTACATTTCACAGAATCACAGAATGTTAG
>NW_010134061.1:0-6224 GCF_000699245.1 Pterocles gutturalis | reverse complement strand
TGTCTCAGCTTAACCCAGGACAGAAGACAGTCCAGTTACCCAAGAAAGGTGCGTGTAACTAAAAATGTAGTTATCAAAAGTCAAGCTAAGAAGCAGGTTTTTTTTCCAAAGCAAAGTAGTAGAAGAAGGGAGTAAATTCATATGCATGCCAGCAGGAATGTCAAAACAAAACTGAAACCACAAGTTGGTAAAGCAGCTGTTGCAATCACCAGATTTAACAGCCACAGGTTATCAAAAAACCCAGTTTCAAGCTGTAAAGTATAAATTCTGGTCTCAAATGCTGTTTCTGTTCCAATACCTAGAGCTGACAGGCAGATCCACCAAAATTTCACACAAACCTCTTGGCACCTTTGAAAGCAAATACCTGTTCTAGCCCTGCTTTTTTCCATGAAAAGTCTGGTTGCCCAACTGTCATTATACACGTAAGAGAAGATACAGTAAGAGCCAAACGCTTCCTGCTAACACTATTTACAGAGGGAAAACTAAAGGGGTTTAAAACAAGAGGATATTAAAATCTCAGTACAGGATAGCAGCAATGAGTGAGTTATCAAGCCCTCAACCATGTCCAATGGAACAGGAAAAAAGTATCTATTCAGATAAAATCATTCATCCCACATGATATTCTACAGCAGCATTCAACACAGATCCTACTGCTTCTTGAGGTCAGAAGGTATCTACCTTTTCTTGATTACCAAATGTTTCCAAAAAGTCTATCTTAAAAAAAGACAAAACAGATGCTGTTCACACTGTGAAGAGAATGAAATTCAAATGCCTAAGAAGGTGTCAAAAATTTCAAAATACTTAAGACTGTAGGGCTCACATTCATTCAAATCTTATTAATTTAAACCTTGGTTATGTAAATCCTAGATTATTCTTCGTACATTCACCTGCAAATAAATAGGATCAGGCTTTCACTTCAGTCATGCAGGAGACAAACATAAAATATGCAACTTTTGGTGTGATTAGCAACAAAGACTAAGCACAGACAAAAAGGTTTCAGCCTTTAGCTAGTAGATATGCCATCTTATTTTTGTGGCTGAGCTATAATTAACCTTTAGCCAGCCACCTCAATCATGAGAGCAGATAACCATGGATTCTCATTGTGTGAGCCCAGTCTTATCTTCGTAAAACTTCATAAAGATTCTCAGAATTTCAAAGAGGATAAACCAGACTGGGAATGAAATCACCCTTATGGATCCTCAGAAGATTTTTAGATCAATCTGCACATAAGATGCAGTTTATGCCACCACATGTAGCATAATATTTTCTTTATAACAGGTCCTGTGAAGATACCAGGCTAAGATCATTGCCAAGTCCATTCACCAGGTAAAAAAAACAGGCGTTTGCACATTTCATTACATGAAATGTGATGTATGTAGTCATATGTAGTGCCAAAGAAAAGAGAGCCTTACAGTAATTTGAGTAAGATGCTACCTGGTCTAGTGGTGAGGGGCTCCATCAGCACAGGACACAAAACGTGTGCAGAGTAGCATGGGATGTGCCATCCAGTCTCACTTCTAAATCTACTTTTTTAATCAAAACTTTGTCACATCATTTTTTTCTCTCTCATGCCAAACAGGAGTGCACCTGTGTAGCTGTTCTTGCCTGTAGCTGTCTCTCGGAGGCAAATCATGATAGCAGCACAGAGAAATGGACATTGCAGCAGAAGCATAAAATAAGCTGGATTGCAGGACAGGAAGAAAACATAAAGAGGAAAGATGGAGGAGGGCTAATACATTCTTCTAGTTTCCCCTCTCCTGTGCAGAGCACAGCAAAGGCTCACACCTATGCTCATTAGTGACCCAGAAATGTATAGCAACCAGAAAAGCTCCCTTTAGCACCATTCTTTCTCGTCCCATTGTGAAGCTGCAAATACTGGTATGGTTGTCTGTCATAACCATCTTGTGCTCCCACAGTTAATTTAAATCCCTGTGACACTGAAAACTGTTCCTATAGTTCTCAGTTTATAACAGCAGTTATTCTCTGCTGCAGACAGTACAACTACTGTATTAAAACTTTCCTCTATTTTTTTTAATTTCACAACAAAAAGAAAAAGTAAAGGTACCTTCTAAAGAGACTTATCAGGTAATAACATTGCTTAAAATGTTTTTTGTTTTGTTTTACAAATACTTGGAAATTTTCAAAAATTACCTTCCATCTTTCAAAATCCACCAAAATCCAATTCTACTTCAGATACTATTGCAATGTACAAATACACGTAGTATATCAAGAAAATAAGCCCAACTGTTTGATTCTAGGACAACCATTGCTCTCTAAGATTAATTCTTGTACAGCAAGTACAACAGGAAAACAAAGGTATGACTATTGACTGGATTTTGTATCACATTCTAACATGCAAGAACTTGTATTTTGTAACATTCACTTTCAACTCTATTTTCACCACTACTACAGTGAGAAAAATCTTCTCTTTATATAAATAAAAACAGCTGGTAGAAGCTGACATAGCATCACTACTTTTAAATCAACCTAACCATCCTGATTTTTGCTTCTCAGGTGCAGTTATATTTTCTGTCAAAGCCCAAATGTACTGGGGTTTTCTCACAAAGGTCATACCAAGCCTCATTTGTAAACCATTTTAACAGACGAAAAAGCTAAAAAAAATCCCCTGGATAAACAGTAATGTACATAAAAATGAAACTCTTCATAACTACTAATTTTTATTAATTCATCACCAGTTTTTCTACCTGACTAAAGATAAGAATTAGACAAAGATTCCTGTGCATTAATAGAACGTTACGTAGGTGTAAAACCAAAATCTTGGACCCTTTTCAGTTTTGTGACTATTAATTACCTAACCTAGCTTTGCCCTCAAATGAAAGGAACTATTTTTCTGTGTTTAAGTCTAACTGGATTCTTCTGAAGCCAAATGATTGCATAAGATTCCCATTCTTTGGAAAGTTTTCAAATTTTCCATATAGCTAGATCTGAAACTCAGCCCTGAATTGCTACTGAGACTAGAGTGAAGTCTAAATTTTATCAGCATCTAAACTTTACTTCCTCAGGTTTCAATACTTTTGCAAATACAGAATTAATATATCAACTCTCTTTTCTTTTTAAGGATCACACGGCATATATTGAGACCCTAGAAATCTAGCCATAAATTAATTCTCAATTTCAGAATATTATTTAAGCTGTATTATGGTGATGAAAAGTTTCAATAGATTAAAAAAAAATATCTGCAACTGGAATTCAAACGTCCACTCTAATAAATACAGTCAGTGAAACACTTTTGCATTAAATAATTTGACCCCTTTATAGACTCTGCATGCTTGCTGCACAAGGCAATGCCAAGTCTATTCAGTATTTATTTTCAATGTACCATAACAGCTTATGTTATACTTTTTAAACTATTATTTTTATATTGAACTTGTTAGATTCCCAGAGAATTCTACAGCAGTACTGTTATAGCCATCACACAGTTATAATTAAGCTGTGACTCCAAATATTATGTTGTCACTAATAAATCTCATTGCTAAATGGTAGCTAGCTAGTCTGACATTGGTCCACAATGTCTCACACAGATTACTTTTTTTTTTTAAATAATTGCTTTGCTCCGGAAATAGGAACGGCTGACACTTTCCTAAATCAGATTGTCTACTTAGGAAGCAAAGTACCTCCACACCAAGACATTCCAAATGGCAAATGACAGCTACATAAACAAGCATATGGCAAAGTAACATCAAATGGCCACTTAGAAATCTAAGATGTTCTTCTCTCATAGGATTTTAAGTATCTCTCATATTTAAGGAATTTCCTGTGTGGCATACTAACCAAATACACCCACTCTGGCCTCACAGAAATACTGCGATTCATACAATATGTTGAAGAGACACTCCTTACTTTTTTCCTTTGCAGAGGATATCAAGTATCTGTAGTGATAACTAGGGAGCGAGTAAACCGAAAAGAAACAGTACTAGACATCTCATTATCAAACAACCAGAAAATAGAAAAATATGTAGAAGTAATCCTATAGTTAGATCTTAGGAAGAACAAAGTATCAGAAACATATTGAAAGTTGTCTGACATTAATCCTGATAAAAATTAAGTTGAAGCATAACTTACTGGTAAAGTTCCTGGTAAAGAAGCATCAAAGAAAGACACCAAAGAGTTGGGTGGTGCTGCAAACTGGACTTGGGAACCAGAGAAAAGTTTGGAGTTGGAACTGATCTGTGCATGAATTTCCAGACCCACAACTGGTACCCATGGAGCAAGCCTGAAAAGGAAAGAGAAGGGAAACACAATTTAAATACAGATTATATTAAACCCCATAAATAACTAAAAACCACAAGAATTAAGAACTTGTCATTTATTCTTTTAACAAAAATTAAATTGTAATTGTAAAAAAATTGTAAATTATGTTGTAAATGCATCTACAGTGTAATGGCAAAAGTTGTGCTGCAATACTGGAGAACTGAGACTAACTGACAATATATACAAAGGGGACTGTATGGCAAAGTTTATTCGCTATACACAGAAAACAATGCTGTAAAAAATAATTGTAATGGTCTGAAACTTTTAACTTTTCCTTAAATGAGAAATCTTAAGATAAATTAATGAGGCAAACCTGCATGCTGGATGAGCCCTACTTTGGTACCTCATGAAGATCACAAAATCATCATAAATATCAATTACATCTCAGGTAGTTTGATAAATCTCCAACAGACAGGTGGCATAATAAATTATGCATTCTTTGTCAGCTAGTCACTTGCATGTTGGGAAAGGTGGCACTCCAGAGCAGTGTTATTAGCATATTAGCATAAACATTAGTAATCTGGTAATAGAGAAATCATCATTTCAGCTAGAGAGCTACCGTTCTCTGAACATACTCCACAGAATAAAGCTTCTCCACATCGTCTAAGAAGTAATTGCAATTCTCACATCCATAACCTTCATATGGACAAGAGAAAAAGGTCACCTTTACAGTATGAATTGCTTGACAGTTTCTGTAAGTAATTATCTGGCCTTGTACAAATGAAGTGGCACAAATAATATTTCAGTGATGAAATTACATTTCTGCAGCAGAATACTTCAGCAGTATAAGTACCCTGATAGCTATAGGAGATAAGCAAGCTATGGAAAAACATCAAACAAATATATCAAATACAGTGTTCCTTCCAAAGGTGAACATAATACATTGCCAAGATTTTAGTTCTCTGTCTGCCCTCCAACAACTGAGGACATCCCTACAAAGACCAAACGACTGATGCAGACAGCACTTATATTGCTGCTTTAGGAATATTATCATAAAGGATCACGGTTCAGATGTTCGAAGCAGCTAATACATTTTATTTTACCGAAACATTTTATTTGGTATTATCAACTTTTCACAAAAATGCTTCAAGTTGAGAAAAAAAAACGTTGTGGGTTTTTTTTTTTTTTTTTTTAATTTTGGAGGCCAGTTTAGTTCATTGTTTCCTGCATTCTTTAGAAATGTATCCCTGTCGCATCACGGCATCAAAAATTACGAGGCCTCCTTGAGTCCTTCTAACAACACTGATGAGAAACCTGGAGTTTCTTGCCATGTTTACAGTTTACGTTCAAGGTTTATGTCTATTTCTGTCTCTAAAGACTCAGCAGCATACTTCTGCTGGTGTCTCCATAACGTCCCTCATCTGATCAGTGGTGCAGAGGGAAACCTGAATCTCACCAGAGAACAGGAAAGCTTGGACAGGCTGTAACTTGCAGCAGAACAAAATACTCCATTCCAGGAGGCCTGTCAAAGCTTTGCATCCCTCCACTGGAAGGGAAAGCTTCCTTGGGACCAGAATAACCCTTCAAAACACACTTTGCAAAACTGATGCAGCCTTTGCTGTTCATACTCTGGACACTTGAATACCACCACCACCTGCTTTGCTTGCACTGTGTGGGAATTTTACCACAGCCAAACGCGTCAAAGGGACTACAGCCTTACGGCAAATACTGTTTTGGGGTGTGTGTGAGGTAAATGCGTGCCAAGAAGGTGCTGCCAGCCACCAGCAAGCTGCAGATGCCTCACACCCCTCAGAAGACGGTATTAAAAGCGAACCCTGCTTCTACCACCTTGCGATCCGCTTGTGACACCCCTCCAGGCCCCAGCACCCCGCCCAGCTCCCCCAGCCGTTACTCTGGTGCTCAAACCCAGCGGCCCACAACCGGGCCCGGCCTCCACACTACTGGGGCGGAATGCCCGGGCGGAATGCCACCTCCACCGGCCCATCTCCCCA
>NW_010134060.1:0-880 GCF_000699245.1 Pterocles gutturalis | reverse complement strand
CAGAGGCTTGGGCTGCCTTTTATAGCAGTCCTGCACTGCCTCAGGCTTACAGGCACCCTTTGTGGAAGTCATAATTTTCAGAAAGCTCACGTCAGATGCAAACCATCCCCAATAATGGTATCGGCCGTGTCCTTTTTTCCTGCACTGCCGCCTTTTAATTTCCTGGCTTGGGCCATGTGGCTTTCCCATATGAAGGCTTCTGGAAGTGCCAAGATGAGAGTCTCAAGGATTTCCTGGACAGCCACACCTCAGTGCAGGCAGAAGACTCATTCCTGTGGTCTTGTTTGTGGCAACGTTGTCAGGAAATGGGCACCACTCTCGTGTTTCTCTTCTGGTGCCCAAGGACTGCCATGTGAGAGGACATGCCATAGCCTTTTCTCTTCCTCCCCCATTTCTCTCTGATGGTCACTCAGTGTTGGATGCAGATGGGCTTCTGCTGAGAGACTTGGACCCTACATCAACACTAACCGTTCTTTCAGGACAGTTTTGCTGAGTTCATCGGAGTCATTCCATCACTGTGTAGTCTCTCTTCATCCTCCGGCAACACCAGGAGTGTGGCTGGGTCCTGTTTTTTCCCTGGGACACATGAGTCCTTTTCTGCCATTGCTGTCCCCAGCATCTCCTCAGCAGAGTCCACTGTTACTGGTGTTTGTTCTCTGTAATGAGTTCTGATGTGAGACCTTTCTAATAGGGAGAGAAAGAACTGAAGGAAGCAGCAACTCTCATTCACAGCTTTTCTCCCACGTGGCCTTCAGTGCCTCCTTCTTATTTGAGGCTTGGCACAGAGTGTTGCTGGGCTGCGTTCTGCCCGTGCCTGTATACCTGACACCGCTTCCCAATTACACAAAGACAAGGCCAACTGACATCATTGCCCACCATC
>NW_010134059.1:0-24148 GCF_000699245.1 Pterocles gutturalis | reverse complement strand
AGGCACCGAGCGGTCTGTGGGCGGCAAGATTGGCCTCAGCGCCAGACAAACACCGGCATCAGCGACGCTGGGGCGTTTCTGTTTAGGTGCGTTCGCGTATTGGCCTGATCCTGACTTCACTGACTGAAACAACCTTATTTTCATAAGTAATAACATTTGAGGAAGACATTTTAATACAGAAGATATTCAGTTAAAGGACGACTAACTAAAAAACCCAAAAGCCACCGAAGAAACGCGGCCCGGGCTGAGGTGCAGGGTAGCCGCAGGCAGGGCACCGGAGCCCCTGTCACCCCGACAGGACGGCGGCCCCGGCCTGCCCAGGGTGTGTGCACACACACTCCCTCAGGAGTTTTGGCACTGATCTCACTAGATAGGCTTCAAAAAGATCTTATACCATGCTTACTCACTGCATTTCGTAGTCTCTCAAATCGTAGCTAAAATTGCCCAGATCAGTGCCGTTAATACCACAGGTTGTGTTTGGTTTTGGCTAGGCTGCAACACCTCTGCCAGGTGCGGCTAATGGCAAATAGCGCTTTGGTCTGTGGTAGTCCCACGGCTCATGCAGCAGGCTACTAACCAGCACAAATTAATGTCCTGCTCATACAAGTATTTGCAAACTTATTTATGAAGCCACTAATTAGCAAATGTGTGCTGAATGTTCAAGGCTTAACCCTTGAAGTCCTCTTTTTTTCTGATTTCAGGACCACTACTATGGCTTTCTGACTTCTTACCAAGCAAAAATGCAAACTATGGCAAATCGATGGAGACTCACGCTCATCAGGAAAAGTATGTATATAATGGGTTCAACTTTATTTTCTTCCTTTTTCCTGCTTAATAGAAAAGAGGAAGAGGCTGTTGTTAAAATACTACCACCAGTTGGCTATATTTAAGACTTAAGATGAGCTTCCAGCCTTCAAAAATATTTCCATTGCTTTGCAGTCTGTGAATCCCCTTTCAGGCAATGTTACTTCTTTCACGAAAGTAAACTTCTGCAGGCATTGAACTTGGTCGTAACTTACTTTTGGCACCACAGCAAGAGCCACTTGGTTGCTGTAAATGAGCCCGGCCTTGCTGCAGAACTGCAGCAGACACTGTTGGCTTGCCAAATGCGAAGGCATTTGAAAACCACTATGGACCTCAATAGTACAACATACAGACTCTCATCTCTGTGGGGATAGGTTCAAAACTCTTAAAACTAGTGCAGCTACTTCAGTTTTCTGCATCTCTATGCTGCAGAAAAAACACGAAAGATGCAGCAGCATCATGTCAATTTAAGTAAGTTATATTAAAATGCAGAATGTCTGGCACCATTTCTACGAAGAGCTTCTATTCCCTTACGTTTCTCCATGTCAGAGAGACACAGAGTATATTGAATATCAGGGCCCTGGTGCCTTGGGCTTTATGTTGGTATGTCCATAACACCCCACATATGAATACATCACATAGATAATGGACTTGTGATACAGATTAGATCTCAGCGGGGTACAGAGAACAGCTATGGAAGCTGTATTTGACTGCCACATTATCTAGAATAAATGTTTTTGGGAGGAAGGCAAGACTAGGATTACACAAAGGGCAAACTCTGAGTCTGAAACCTGGAAGAGGAATCCAGGAGTACATTCCACTAGAAAATACATTAAAGAGTAATGTAATCTGTAAAAAATGGGCTATTAAACCAAATACTTTCTTTGTATCAGTTCAGCTGCAGTACTACCACTCCATCGCAGTCTGAACCCCTACTCTGCCATCTGCAAGGGGGACCTCGAGATGGCCAAGGAACTAATTTTAGGAGAATAAACTTTCTATAGGATTCTTTCTAACCATTTTTTGTTGCCAGTCACCTTCCTAGCATTACATTACCTTTTTCTGATTTCTCATGCTAGTTTCGTCTTCCAAGTCTATTCACATTCTTTTCCCATTGCAATACCGTGGACTAACCAGTACTTCACCCCCCTGCTTTACAATTTTTCCAGTTTTCTTTCAAAGTTTACTCTTCTGCACAGCCTCCAACTTGCCTTTATTCACATCAATACTAAGTTCCATGATGAGGACAGAAAGATGAGCAGGGAAAACACCTAGACTGGGAGAGAGAGGAATGGATCGATGGATAGAGACTGCAAAGGGGCAGAATCCAACAAGTTAAATGACCCATAAAAAAGAGGAAGGAGTTTCCTCCTTCCACCACCAAGCCCCACCCTGGAACTTCTCATAACCTAAATAAAGCACAGTGAACTATTCAAAAGGCAAATGTTTATTAGGTACATTGAACTTTAAAAAACTTTCAAAGAATTATGGAAGAAATATATTTAAATATAACAGGTGTTACTGCAATTGTGCTACATTATAAAATCACTTTTCTACTGTCAGCACAATCTGAAGACCTTAATGATATATGCGAGATAATGTTACACTGACTCTGGCACACAGTAAGTGGTCTGCACTTTTTTTGTTCAAATGTCATTTGTGCTACACCAGGTTGTTTTTGAAGATCAGCTCTTCCCGGAACTATGCCTTTTATGTTGCAGTAAATAAACTGTCAAGGAATAACATGAATTGCTGTTGTCCTCAGCAGAAGAGGAAAATCAAAACATGATTTCCGGTGAAGATAAAATATCGTATGAGTAACAGTTCAGGAGGTAAACTCTCTTTCCATGGCCAAGTAGCTCCTATTAATCTGACTCCAAATTGCTACAGGTGCACCACAAGAAGAATAACTCGTAGGTCCAGCATTTACACAGATGAAGTTAGTACATTACATTCAAGTCTCTTGATTTGCTTATTGCCATGCTGCGCCATATTATTGCTTCGTATTACGTATATTGAACAAGAGGTTCATGACTGACGAGTTGGATCATTCAGAAATATTGTAGAGGCTATTGACTAAAACAAGAAACTGTACATATTAAGGACAGGAAGTCAAAGACTAAACTCAAATCCTTTGTCTCTGAGGAGTGTTGGAAACAAAAAATAGGAAAAAACAATAGTTGATTTCCCTAGATTAAATCTGCCATAGCACTGTAATAATGGAAGCATTATAGTAGACATATTCTAAACCAGAGTTTTAACTATTCAAGTTGTTGAATGGCAAGATTTATTTCTCTTAGAAGGACATCAACAGCGTGGACAGTAAGACAAGACCGATCCTAATGAGGATAACAAACTTGTTAGAAGTAATACAAGCTCTTTTTCACAATAGATAAAAATACAGGTGAATTCAAGGCACAGGTATTTTCAAAATTAATACATGTCATTTTCTTTGGAACTAATAATACAAAGTAAGCCATAATTACATTATCAACACGCTGTACACAGGGGCCTTTATGTGCATTACTTATAACTGCACTATCGGAAAATGGTCACAAAATTATTAACATGCACAGATGTGCACACAAACATGAGCACAGACTGTAGCACTACAGTAGAAAAAAAATGCTCCTGTAAATAGAGTTCTTAGACAGTAATGTTGTCATTAGGAACGTATGTGTAACATCAGTTAGGGAAGACAGCTGACGCAAGGCCAGCATGTAGAGAACGGCTGATTCACACATCTGGTGTGGGGTTGGTAGGAGGCTGCTTACTGTTTTGTGGCAATGCTCATGGCACTGACAAAATCATGATAAACCAACAGTGAGACCCATTTTTATTAATGCCACCTGAAATAATTCAACACTGAGGAGACTTGTGTGCTAGACATACTTTAAAAAAAAAAAAATCACTGCTTGGCCCCCAACCAGATAGCAAACTTCTGCTTAAAAATCTCATCTACCTTATACGCTCCTTTTCTGAGTATATGTTGCTCAGATTTTTTTAACCAGGCACAACAAGCATTTCATTTGTAGTTTCTTGTGTGCACAAGGCTACATGCAGATGAAAACATTCATTTTGCCTCACAGTGATCAAGTCTTGTGAATTTGTTAATGCTCTTGATTTGGCTTTTGCCATCTTCAGTGGTAGAAAAAAACCCCACCATACACTTGCCTAGTGGGGCAATTAGGAAGAATGAACCTTTGGCTTTCCTCAACATTGCCACTAGAAGACCATGACCATGTATTTATCTTTATCGCTCCAACTGAGTTCAGTGAGTTGACAAACATGAGATATTCTTACCACCCGAGCTTCAGCATCTAGAATTGCAAACCGCAATCATCGCGAATGTCTTGGTTTCAGCAAGCCCAGCCAAGCGCCTTGCATTTCCTCCTGCCATCTCTCACCCCACCCCAATGAATTTCTCTTGTCTGTCTCTTTAGAGCTGGACTAAGTTCACAGCTCTGCCTACCCACTGAGACCAACAGCTCCAGACCAGCACCGTGCCTCAGGCAGGAGGGAAACCTAAAGCCACAGGGAGGGGGACTGCTGCTTGTTTTGTCCTTGCAGCTCAAATAAAACAAGAGCAGGATAAACTGAGTACCTATCTAAGCTAATGTGGTGAACTCAACTGTTTTGAGGATGAAGCTGGAGCAGTCAGCAGCATCCTTGCTCTCAAGCATATGTGACCAACCAGCACAGGTGACCAAAGCTTCCTCTGAAGCTCTGTCAAGGCAAGCACCTCCTCTTCCTACCTTGTCAGCCTCTCTCAAAAACTTGCAGTGTTAAAAATACCATTTAAAAAGCTTGAGTAAATTATGATTGGGTCCATATCAGCAAAATCTGCATTAAAGATACCTGTACTTCAGAGAGGAGAAACAAAAGCAATCTTTGATGAGAACTGCATTGCTGCCAATTCAAATTAAAAAAAAAAAAAACCACACAGTACAACTCTGGACCCTTGGTGCTGGAGTAGAAAAGCAGAGTGGCTAATCCTCAAAAGGCATACTAGGCACATAGTATAAAATGAATCATTTGATGGTACAAATTACACCTTCTTAAGCATTACCAAGAAGGAAGCCTACAGGTAAAACTAAATTATTACCAGCCAATGTTGTGTGCTTGACAGCTGTAAAACGAGGGAATGCATGGTATACTGAAAAGCAGAAGGCTATAGGCTGCACTGTAACTTCATCACTGAAGTTATCTATACAGAACCTTCCTGAAGCCAGTCTGCAAGGAAACATCAACTTTCTTTTCAATTAACATATTGCTAAGAACACAAGGATGTAACTCATTGAAGCAGACATCAAAATGGAAAAGGAAAATATTTACTCTCTTTTCTTTTAAAGAGTGAAATACTTAAAAGATAATTATCTGTTTAGTGGAGTGAAATATTAGACAACTCTTAGAATTTTTTTTTTTAGGTGTGACTTTGGAGATACTTGAGCCCTCTTCCTATGGATTGTTAGGCTGAAGTTAGATCTTTATGCAGGTATCTCCTCTATAGAACTACCAAACCTATCATCATTTATGATGGAAATATTTTGATTATACTAGATGACATTAATAATTTTCTCCCTTAGCTGAGGCAAAAAGATCTCCAACTCACTGCTCAAGCCCATAAACTGCAAGCAGCTAGATATGCATAATAGTGGGAGTTTTGACCTTTGAATTCATCTATACCTAAGTGAAATGCATTGGAGAACAGGTGGCTCAGGAATGCAATTTCCAAATTCATGCTTTCTTCTAGAAAAATGGCACATTTTCATTAAACCCAAGTCAAATTGTTCTTTTCTAGTGTATCTAAAAATAATTGTTCTAACAGAGCAGGCCAGAAGTGCAAATTATTTACAGAGTTGACAAGAAAAAAAAAATTCACTGCTTGTTTTAAGGAAATAATTGCATGAATAACTGCCACTTTAGCAATGCTCCCGACATGTAACTGTTCGGCATTGAATACAGGTTCTCAAGAATTGTAAGCAGATGTTTTCTTCTACATCTATATTTCTGCATTTACTGGTTCATTAAACACTGTCATTTTCAAAGTAATAGGTAACAGTACATAAATTGTTAAGAAAAGACAACTGAACTATAAAATGAATCTTCAAAACCACAGGAAGCAGTGTCTTGTTATTTACAGAGTAATGCAGTATTATGAACACAGATTAAAAGATACCTATACATAAATGACACTGTTCTACACCTACAGAATAAAGAATGTTTAAAAATAGTTTAGCATGACAATCAACATTACAAGTTTTAATACAAACAAGGAGGAAATCAAAGATCAGGAGAATATTTTTCAAATTGCATCTCTCATGAAGTGCTCCTATCTTTTTTTACAGTTTCATTTACAATGATGGCACAAGCTATATACAGTGTTAGTATATACATCAGTTACCGGGCAATTACCATTGCTATTAACGGACCTTATTCACAGGTAGTGAAATTACCTTTTCAAAGTAACACTTGGCGAGCGAAAACACAAGAAACTTAGAAAAGGATTAATTTATCTGATTCATTTGTCTTACATTACCAAGGGACTTTATTTTTAGGGCAATGTGAATGTACATGCTTAGGGACTGACTTCCTGATTACGTCACCAATACCCAGAGATTTGTATTTTATCAGTATTCTTAACATACACAAAGCAGTGTTTGGTATTCAGCCAGAAACTGAAATTTGTGTCCTTTCCTGAGGTTACAAGTTAACGCATCACAAAGTGCAGCTCCCAGTGCTCGTTAAAAGTCATGACCATTTGTTACTGAAAATGATGACTCCCAGTTTGGCATAGCTTCACTGAGGGTCAGAATTTCCATCTCATGAAGAATACTCTGGGAAAACAGATGAAGAAAGTCCAGTGGAACAAGTGATGTTCCAGAGATAGTGCTTGTTTTCACCCTCCTGAGCAAGCACGGAGACCAGAACCCTGAGGCCAGGGCTATCTCTGCAGGGGCTTTATGTTTTTTTTTCTGCCCTGGCACTGACCAACTTCCCTACTGGCTGCTGTCCTCAGGACTCCTTTGAAAGGCAGTTCCTGAGGTTTTTGGTGATTAACAGGAAATTGGTACACAGACAATCCTATTAATTTTCCAACTCTCAAGTGCATTTAAGTTTTTATGAACTTGTGCCTCAACTACACAACTGTGTACTGGAAACAAAGAGACCTAGTACAGAAATCTAGGGAGGACTTAAAAAAATACCTTTACCAAAAACAAAAGGGTCAAAATACAGGTGCTTCCTAGGCTTCACCATTATCCGAAACATGTTATGTGGGAGTTACCTCATATGGCTACGTGGACAGGCCCACAGATATTTTTCTGGTGACAGGAGGGGCCTTTCCAGAACTGATCTGCGGCCAAGCAGCTTATACAGTAGTTTAACTGTGCTGGAGTATGTGATTGTCTGAAGAAAGGCCAAGAAATACTTGGCGGGTACTCTGCCATAGCCGCAGATGAGATATCTGAAAGACCAATTTATTAGCTGTTAAGGTGCAACCCAAGCCCCTGCCTCTATCATCACGTAATTTACAATGTGATTCAGAGAAGCAGAAGAATCCAGAGTTCATAATTCTTTATTCCTTGAATAGTTTAGAGATACTTTGCAGTCAGCAAAGAGCGAACCCAGTAACTTTCAGACTTCAGCCATACTTTT
Organism: Pterocles gutturalis; assembly: GCF_000699245.1. NCBI lineage: Eukaryota > Metazoa > Chordata > Aves > Pterocliformes > Pteroclidae > Pterocles > Pterocles gutturalis. The sequence continues at coordinate 16,687 of NW_010134059.1, read as the reverse complement.
CAAAAAGTTAAGAACTGGGATTCAAAGCTTGCTTCACAGATGCACGCCTCACCCTAGTGGTCACTAGTTTTCCAGGTCATGTAGCCTCGTACTTCTGAACATTTAGCAACACTATGAATAAGGTCCATAGTGTTAAGGTACACAATCATTACTGCAGCGTGTTGCAGCGGCTCACTGAACAACCAGTTTCTTCTTCAGAAAAAAAGCATTCCTCAAAGACTCTAGGATTTGTCCTATGTAGCTTGTTTTTTTTTTTTTTTTTAATTCCAAACCATGCATGATCTGACATAAAATCTACTTGGTTAAGCCAAATAATCCACTTGTAAGAATGCTATGCATATGAATTACAATTATAGAAGCTTTTTTTAATTGTAGGTAATGATCCTAGATGATTCTTTGGAATTTACTTGCCTATGTATTTTTCCAGTTAGCAGAACCTGAAACACCTTGCAGATAATGCTTCTTAGGAGACAGGCAGAAATGCTTGTGAAGGCACTTTCCCCAAAAAGCTTCCAAGATTTTAATTAATAATCACACATAGGGCAAACTTTCTGAACACTAGTACAACGCACTGTTACTGCTCTCGTATCAGAGCCCACAGCAGAAAAAACTGAACTCTGGTTACTGGATAGATTTGTAGACTTGTTTTATAAGTTAAATTAACCCTTTTTCTAAAGGCACAGGATATAATTTTCATATGACACTTCGGTAGGGATTTTATTTTCCCACTTCAGGAATCTCTAAAAAGCCTGTCTTGCAGCAGACCACTGGCTTCATTCATGCCATCTTCTTTTTCAAGACAAAAATTAGAGTTTAAAGCCTTTTTCATTATATCTATGAATCGTCACACAGCCGTGATACGATACTGGCCTGGGCATGGCTGCTACTCCTGTGATAATGCCTGTTGCAGGGTCATAACAAAGAATAGTGTCTGTGGCTTCACCATTTTCTCGTCTTCCACCAAGGATATAGATTTTTCCATTACACACAGACATGCCACAATTCTCCTGTTTCAAAATACACAAAGGAACACATGATTATTTAAAAAACAAGACCTCAATTCCTGCATGTCTAGCCCAGTGCAGAAGGACAGCATTGCTACTACCGTTTGTAAACAGACTGGCCTATATACTATTCCCTCCTGAAAAGGCCGATGCAGAAAGCATGGTAATTGGGGGAAGCAGCAGCACACATAGCTCAGGCAAGGGATACAATGGAATACAGGTGAACACTGTGCTTACATTTAAACATCTGAGATAAGGAAAGGGGGAGAGAACAAAGCTTTTCAGAAGAGAGACCACAGTAGGTACAATTAATCCAAAAAACGGGAACAAGGACAAGCACCTTAGAGGACTAACAGATAACGGAGAGGGATGTAAACAGGGGAGAGGAAAAAAGCCATGACTAAGAAAAGAGTGCAGAAGGAAAAGACAGCACTATGTCTTACTTGAAACAAAGACAGATAGGATTTTATTTCTTCCTTTAAAGGAGGCATGGAAAAAAATACTAAGTTAAATAGAGAAGATGAATCAGAACAGAAGAACAGAGGGAAGGCCAGGAAAAAGAACAAAAAATATCTGTTAAGGTAGACAGTGTAGAGTATGTGATTGATGTTTTAAAAAACATAGGGACAACTACCTGATAAACACACACTTTACTACCAAGGGGACATAGTTTTAAAATCTCCTCGGTGGTCCATACGTGGAAGTGATACAGCTCTCACTGCGTACATCAGACACTTTCTGTGCCATACAGTGGGGTTTTTTTCCACTGTAAAAACAGCCTGCAGTATTTTTTGTTATACTGAAAGGCTTTATTCAATTATGAGGAAATTACTGTCTTCAGTATAAATTAGAACATGCAGCAGAACTTGACAGAGATCAATTTCTAACAATTAAAACATCATTCATTACACTGTTACACAGTTCTCCAACAGTAACTGCTCTCAAACAAAAAGTCTGGACTGGCTAACAGTGACATCCAGCTGAAAAGCTACTGGTTCAGAAACTTCCTCTTCCATGAGGTTTTGAATTATACAGATGAAGAAGTAAAGCAAGAATGGAATCAGAGATGCAATTTTAACAGGGTTAAACAAGTGTATACTTATTTCATGCCAAGATATTAATGTAAAAAAATACCTTTCAGATGCCTACAGGCCTTTTAGTGTTAATTACCTGTCTGCTGAATGTATTCTGTACATGCATCCAGTAGTCCTCAACTGGATCATAGCAGTATATTGCTTTGGTAAGCCCACCAGCAACGTAGATCAGGTTGTTTAAAGACACAGCCGTAATACATCTTTTTGCAATAGGGATAGTTGCACGGAGCAACCAAGAATTCGTATCGGGATCATAAGACTGAACCTGAAAACAAATACAGGCATTTCAGATTAAAAGCCAAACTGAAATAATGTAGCACACCCACGCAGGTTATACAAGGAGAGCCAAAGAAGCAACACCTGGTGGGCAATATTTCACCAAGAAAATAAAGTCAATATAAATATATGCACATATATCAATAGTGTCTATATATGCACTACAGTCAATATTGTATTCCCCTAACACTGAGGTTTAAGAATTCACAGGACTTGTGAAGCCAATGACAGTATCCATGAGAAAGACCGCAGTACCAGTATATTACTGAATTAACATTTTCTACTCCGTATTTTTTGTGTTATAATAATTCCATACTCCATTCAACAATGCAGCTAAAACAGATCACTGTATGATCTGTTTTTAAACCAGCACTACTGTTAACCATGGATAGAAGATGCAATCAAATACAATTAACTGACCTTGTCAGAACACGTGTTGTCATCAGGACCGCCCCCAATCACAAACAGTTTGCCAACACAGCTGGTGACTGCTGGAGAGCTCACAGCTTCTTTAAGGGGAGCCACCTCTGTCCATCGATTAGAAAATGAATCGTAACACTCTACACTGCTGAGGCGGTTTTGACCATCATACCCTCCAACAACATATACCTGTGCAAAGTGGTGAAAACTATCATCATTACATTTTTAGAGTAGTTATTAATTTAATATTTAAATGTAAAGCTGCAACAATCCTAATTTGCTGGATTTTTGAAGGGATACTTCCGTCAAATTTTTAATTTATACACAGGAGGAGAAAAATATAGTCTAAAAAAATAGGTAAAGACTCCCTGGAGAGTTCCGTTCAGTCACATGTGGAATGACACTGCCAATACATGTCCAAAGCATAGTACTATTAGTACTGAGATAGAAACTTCCCATGTGAATGGCATTTGTTCAAGAAGGCACTTCTCTGCATTTCTCTTTTTAGAGATTACACTTAGCAACAGCAGCAGCAAAAGTCCATCTGAATTTACCTTTGCTTTTCTGTGTTTTGCTTTTTTCCTACTCGCTTACAAAAATATTTCTTCCTCTCAGTTTGTAAACTCTTCTTTACTTCCCTGTTGCTTCTCTCGTAATTAAGAAGAAGAGCTCATTATTATTTGTGTCTACCTTCTCTCCTCTTCTTGCTCCAGCTCCAAGTCTTGTCTCTAAGGGACACCACATGCACATCTTCCCTAACTTTCATGAATGGAATCCCCATGGACAGTTGATCCCAGCTACTGTTTTTTATGTTAAGGCATCTATGCCTTCAAATACAGCAAACCTCACATTTCCCCCCAGCATATATTTGGCTAATTTCAATATAAAACACTAAATAAAAGAGCACAGAGCTGACATTCAAGAGCAGTCCCAGTTTCTGTTAATAACCGCATGAACTGTTAAACACTTCTTTGAAAAAAAAAAAAACTCCACAAAAAAATAACTGAAGGGTAACATGATTTTCATGTCCACAGTGTCTGACTGACAAAAAGCCTAGTTGTTTAAAATATTCTTGCATTTGAAAATATGTATTTTTAAAATTGATAGGAAATACACAGTAATACTAAATATCTAAGTTTTCTCGTATACAGCAAACATCCCCACTATAAAAAAAATTATAAATATACTTCTCTTACTTTACCAAGAAGAACAGCCATTTTATGACGCCATCTGCCTTTATTTAAGGAGGCAACTCTGATCCAAATGTTAAGTTGAGAGTTATAAATCCAAACATCCCGGCTATTTATTCTTCCACCTTTAAAAACAAAAATATGCCAATTTGAATAAATTCATTACTGAAGGAGAAATGTTAACTATTGACATATCCCCTCTATATCCTTTCTAGGTGAAATAGAGATCTGCTTGTATTTATACACTAGACTGAAAAAATCAGTTTCAGTGGATTTCAAACATGAAAACACACAGTAAGTTATTTTACTCACCTGTGCCTTTCCCAGCAGCATGCTGAGATCACATTAGATTACTTCTTGAGATTGGAATGCATTTTAGTGGCTTTTGCCCATGCTCTTCAGATTTCCTTTAGTGTCACCACCTGGACAAGACACTTGAAATCTTAACCCTTTACGTGCCTCATGGCACATCCCTAACACTAGCTGTTCCCCTATTTGGTTCATGCATACCTCCTCATTTTACATTTTGTTCAAATGTCACAGGTACTACAAACCTGAGGAGACAGCTTCTTTGCTTAAACTAACACACGGGGCTTGGTGTCTAACCCATCAGCTGTACCCTATAATTTACCCTTGCTATAAGACTGAATGAGAGCTGTTTAAAAAACAGTGCTCACTTCACCGTAAAAGGGTGAACAGATCCCCAGCTCAGGTGTTAAAAGGAATGTTTCCATTTTACATTCCCACGACGAGAAGCAGCTTTGACTGTTTTTCCTTTGGAGTCTAGGCAGCCATATGACAGAGGCGAGGCACCAGCAATGTGCCAGCGCTGCGGGGCTCCTAGGCAACCCATGTGTTTAACCAGCACACAGCACGTTTCGTAGCAGAGAAAACACTGCTGGGAAAAGACTGCTTGGGTTTTTTTGCTTGTAGTTTTCCCAACTGTTGCTGGCCACTACTATATTTTAAAGCAGCACACTTAACAAGCATAAGCTAGGCTATTTAAATACAATTGATATCCTGGGATCAGCTGTAAAAGACTGCCCATTAATCCCAAACAAAAATCCCAGAAAACACTTTTGTCTACAGTAAGATTGGTTTGGGGCTGGTGTTCACCATTTCCATCAGAAAGTGACTTTCAGTGGAGCTTATGGAAGTTCATGGTACAAGATCTGCCACACTCCTTTAAAAAAACCAACCAAACAAAGCAACTGAAACAAAATAAAGAAAAGAAAGAAGTCTTAAATTTTTTTTAGGATTTTTCACCTGAAACAAGAATGTCATTCCGTAGAGCACATACTGCATACTCAGACTTGGTAAACTCTGGAAGCTTAGCCAGCGACTTCCATTCTCCTGTTACAGGATCGTAGCACTCAGTATATGGCAAATTAAACCCTCCAACTCGTTCACAGCCTCCAACAACAACTATCACCTCAGAATAACCAGTTGATCTAAAAAAGCGAACACAGAAAACTGAGATGTAGGAGATATTTATTAGTACATGGAGGCCAAACAACATCGTCTTCTAAACTGAAAATCAGAAAATGTACTATTCAGCATTAACTTCTACAGCAAAGGAAAAAGAAAAAAAAAAAAAGTAATTTAGCGAGCAGTTGGAGGTTTTCACTGTTTCCAGCTGTCTCATTACCCAGGAGGCTACCACACTGACAGGTGTTCTGTGCGCTGCACAATGTTCTAGGTAAAAATCAAATAACTAAAAAAATACAGAAAGGCTTTACTCTAAGAATATTTTTCTTTTGACTATGTATGTAGAGATATCAGAAACAAGGTTCAAGTGAGGCCTGGGACAAGGAGATGAGCAACCTGTTTCACAATGAAACCAGCCCCCGTGGCCTGCCCGCCCTCCCCCCAATTTTACAGAATTCATAGTACTCTACATGGCTTAAATATTCAAAAAGTTTAAAATGTTTTAAGTTATTTCCTGAAAAGATGAAGACATATAGTCACAAAAATAAGGGAAAAGAAAGAGACCTTAGAGACAATGCACAGTTAAAAAACTAAAAAACAATTGTAGTGATAGAAGGAAACATTAAGGAATGCTAAAATAAAAAAATCAAGCCCCAAAAACCCCCTAAAACTCAGTGTGAAAAAAATTAACCAGTCTGCAATGTACACAAATAAGCCTTTAAATTCTATTCCACATTCTATTTCCCCTTATACTGATGCTTCTGTATTGTATTCTATATTCACAGCAGTAACAAAACTCATTATATTTTAATCCACATTTGAATGCAGAGAATCAACCAACCATCTTCGATGTGTAAACCAAACTATGACCAACTTATTCCTCCTCTCAAATTTCTAATTTCTTGTAAGCATTTGCCAAAATCCTTTCCTTTCACGGCATTTTTAGATTAAAGGATTTTGCACTGATATAGTTATTTCAAGGACTGCTGTCTATTAATTAAGTAAAACAGAATGCAAGATTAATTTTATTTTTGGTAAGCCTGTTTGTTGTGTTGTGCTTTAACTTTGATCCAAATATGAATACACATCTCATTCATACCACTGCTGAGTACTGCAGTCCTCTCTCTAAAAAAAATAAAATATAACTTATGACTGCATTTGAGATAAAAGCTGCATGATGCATTCCCAAACTTCCTAACGTGAACTTAGGCACATGTTAACTTACAAATCCTGATGACATTATCCCTGTTCTGAAACATCAGGAACAAAAACTAGTTTGCCCTTCTGTCTCACTGTCACCACAGAACATAATTTAAATAGACCATATATATTTCTACTCAGAAAATTTTAAATAGGCAAAGGCAATGCTAAAAGATAATGCACTATAAGGTTATATAACGAAGATCTGTATCTGAGGAAGCATACTTACGCACCTGAGCTGGTCAGAAGAAACACTCTCTTCAGCTGCTCAGCTTTGAAGTCATGCTCATTCCTGGTTTCTATGTACCTACTGTTATTTGTTTTTGTCTTTTTGAGGAACAACTCTGAAAAGGATCTCTCAAAGGATAAGAGAGGGCAAGTTCCTGTGCCAACAAAGCATTACCCAGAAAGAGAACTTCCTTTAAAGCAACATACTCATCCCATAACTGCCTTAGAACCAAGCCCAAATATATCAGCTAACTGTATGTATGAAGGAGGTTTATCTGTTGATTACCTTCTAGATTAGAATCAAGGTCTCCACTTACTGAAAAGCTTACTGTATGGGATTATCAATCTTTATTTTAAAACTAAATGAACCAAAAATCTTTGGTCAGAGAGTAATTCGTTATGAATTAACTGTGATGGAGTTTTGCTCTTTAAAGAAAATATTACAGTATTTCAAATCCACAGAAACAAAAAAATTTTCCCAACATTTTAGCACCTATATAACCATATCCTTTCTTCAGTCAAAAAATCTTTTTTCCATTACATTTTCTTGAAGGAGTCTTGCATTGTATAGGTTTTAAGGTTCATTCCAAAAGGGCACATCAGTTTAAAAACAAACCAAACCAAACATGGGAGTACACAAAAAGAACATACAGGCAAAGGCTAATTCCAGAAAAGAACTAAGGTTGTATCTGAACGGAGATTAGAAAAAGCTGTGATCTCAATCAGTGGTACAGAAAGTCCTCCTTGTAGCCCTCAGAAGAAACAATGCAAGCAAAATAACAGAAGTGAGCTAAAACAGGCACTAGAAAGATTTCAGGAGACACCCCCCTGTCAGGAAGAAGTGCACAAAATAGAAAAGGGAGAGTGGAAGATGACCGACAGTGTCATGCAATCCTATGCAGTCCCAAGAGCAGGTCTCCAAGGGGCCCTGAGTTAAAGACAGACTTCTAGACAAGGTGAAAACACCAAGCAGCACAGCATCAGCCAGACAGAAGAACTTTCAGTAGCTCAGAGAGATCAGATTTTAAATTCAAGAGACAAATTATAGGAATTCTGGTAAATCACTGCTCCCCCCGGGCCTTAATTCACTTTTCGGTAGTAAATGGGATAACAGACAGAAATGTAAAGTGAAATAAAAACTCATCTCCTTGGGAGAAAAATAAGGGACTACATTAAAGCTTTCTAAAGGCAACCAAAAAGGATGTGTTAAATAAATGTATAAAATGTAATAACTTCTAACTAATTAAATAGAACACTCATATATTGTTATCAGACAGCTTAACAGAAACTGTGCGATTGCAGAATTCACAGGTACATGAGAATCTGCTGACAACTCAAAGCGTACAGTAGCAACAGCCTGTTTTGTTTTGTATATGGAAACGTATTATTGCTCACTGCTTGATCTCAGCTTGGAGATTTGCTGTGCAACACAACCAGCAGGGGACAAGAGAGACTTAAAAGGAGCAAGAGAGACAACCTCAAGATGTCACTCTGTCGTTGCAAATACATAACTGAAAAGTTCTTTCAAAAAGACCTTCTGCATTCATTTGGCAACAATGCCTAGTGGCAAAAAAGCAAGTAGGCAATTGTTATGCCACATTTTAAACTTGTATTTACTTCAGGCGCCCCTTCACTGGCTTCAAAAAGAAAAATAAAATAAACTGCAAACTACAATCCATACTGATCTTTCAAAAAAAACGGGTAGAACCCACTTCACCCACAGGAGCATAGGTATCCACACAAGGAATCACAATTAATTTCCAGAAGTTTCAGTAAGAAGATAGGCTTCAGGATCAGAAATTCCCACGCCATTCTCCTTTTAGAAACAGCTTATATCAAAAGAAACTGAAAGAAGACAAAAAAAGAAGGAAAAGAGGTCCCCAGTGTCCTCTGCTTCCCAAATCCCCCGGAAAGGCCCAGAAAAGGTGTGATGAAAACATAAGGGAAGGGGGACCTGGTAACTTTTAAAACAAGATCTCTTTTTGCTATAGGCAACAGAAACAAACAGGCAACAGAAACAAATGACAAAGAACTATTCCATGAATGTAATGTAGAAAAGGGAAAAAAATCCCTGCTGGGAGGCCAGCCAGTTTTTCTTTGTAAATTACTTCTCTTGTTCCTGCCTACTCGAATTCACAGTGCAGTTTAATAAGCTCAGCAGTAAAACCAAGAAAACACACTAAATCCCACCCCCCAGAAAGGTACTTCATTTACACCCTCGAGTGCTACACTGAGGCTGTTCAGATTCTCAAGTACACACACACCGCGTACTTTGACAGAACCGTGAGGTCTGGGTGTATTTGCTTCCCTTATCAAATTGAGTAACAAACGTACAACAAACACCACAAGATATAGCCCCCCTTCAGCTGCTGAGGCAACAGCAGGTCTTTGCTCTGAATTCCCATGGTCCCTCCCTCAGGCCTGGGCTCAGCATATGGAAAGCCTCGAACAACCACTGTACCAGTTCCCAAACTGTCATGAAACAAAAGTTCCCAAAGACCCTCCATAGCAGCATATGACCTAGAAACCTGGCACAGCACTTGCAAGGAGTTTAAGAAGAATTGCTTCTCTCACAGAAGGACTGAAGACTGGAAAGCCACTAACAGGGCAAATGCTTGCCCAGTATTCCGCCCCCCCCACCAGCAAGCCTTTAGCACATGCCAAAAAAATAAAGGTTCCCTGCACAGTCACTGTACAGCAACCACATACGACTAAGAGTAAACAAAGAGGAGTAACTCCTAACACAATCTGTTTGTCCAGACCAGATCATTGCATCACCTTAATATAACACATGATTCTGTAACTACATCTTAAATCAGCTGGAGTTGACAATAAACTATCATGTCAACTATCATGTGGAGGTAAGGCTTTTACTGGGAAAATATTTTGCAGGTAAAAAAAAATTATAACCACCATTGCTCATAAATGCCACTAATGAACTCTTCCTCATTTCTTCTTGCAATTTCAGTCACCTATTTATGTAACACATTATTAACTAGCAGCAATTCTGAATTATTAAAATGTCAGAGTAAGCATGAAATACTTCAGGAACTGTTTCATAATTCTTTAAAAATGCAAGATTTAGTTTCTTTACAGTTAAGAACCTGTTGTGCTGTCTATTGTGTATTACAAATCCATGTACTACTCCATCTGCCAAGTATTTGTGATGTAGCAAGTAAATGCTTGCTTGAATCCACATCCTTTACGGTGAGCTGTACACTTATATGACTTTGTTATAAAAATAAAGAAGGTTGGGAAATGGAGTGGTTCACCTGCTACAGCACCATTAAGTGTTTTTCAAGACAGTGCTACTGTATGAAATAACTTAAGATCTCACCTAGCAAACATTAACCTTTACTTGCAAGGTATTATAACTTCACTTACCTGAGCAGTTGTTGATTTCATAGCAATAAAGTGATCTGTGCAAAAGACTCACTTATGCACATTTTCAAGATATGCATGAGCTTCATGTGTTGTGGAGAAGTACAGAAGTGTAACTGTAGTGGCTCCAGAACGGAAAATAATATAATCTGCAAGAGATTTTTTCTGGGCATGTGTATATCAAACATCTGTACACTGAACCATGTCCTTCTCCCACAAAAACAGGGAAAAAAAGCAAGATTTCCTCACCTGCGTGGCCTTGTTCTGGGAGACATCATCTCATTTCCAAGGATATGGTATCGCCTGGCTTCATGCAGCAGCTGATAGCACTCAGGGGAGTTCTGAATCAGCTGGTCCACTTCCACAGTCTGAACAAAGTAGTTTGGATGTAACAACGGGAGCCTGACATGTGTCAGAAGTTCGTGTAACACTGGTCTTCGCAGCTCTACTGCCCGGTACACCCAGCGCATGACAGCTTCAAACACCATCTCTTCCTTACTGATGACCAGTTCATCACTGCAGATGTAATCAATAAGCTCATCCTTCCCCAGTTCAAGGAATTCTTCATGCTGGGACACATCCTCAAATGTCTGCAGTGCAAAATTCCTGCACTTGGTGAACAGTGTCTTGAGCGAGTGTGTATCTGCAAAGCGCTGGATTCCCAGGCAGTTGCAAGGATCCAATTGTTCTTCCAGGAACTTGGCACAGGCGTCGCGCAGAACACTAATCTGAAAGAGACTGGATGTTTCAAAGAGATACTGCACGTTCTCTGTAGTGATTTTCACCTTGCCAGTGTATACATACTGCAAAAAGCAATCCATAGCTTCAGCAAAAATGCCATTGATCTCCACTAACATCTCTCTGCTTTCTCTGTGATCATTGCAGAACATAGCTCTGAAGTAGCTGCTGCAGGCTGAGAGAACCGCTCGATGGCAGGGAAACTCCCTTCCTTCCACACAGATAATAACATCTGTGAACAACCGGCTGTCTCGGAATTCATTGAAGATCTGGAGAATGCTTTCAGCATGGGATGATCCCGAGGAGAAGTCGAAAAACTCAGGGCCTGATAATGATTTCGGGTCCATTTCAAAAACTTTCCGCTTGGTTGCAGGGGAATCTCGTATCCCACTATCCTCTCTATTCAGTCTGCGTCCCAATATTAGTACCATTGTTACATCAGTTGGCTATAGAGTCATTGAGAAAAATTTGCAGAGTTTCTCCTTCGCAGTGCTACGCTCTGAAAAATTAAAACACTTCAGTATTCAGTCGGGTATACTCTTAATTTCATCATGAGAATTAGACAAGATACTTGTTTGGTCACTCTAAGAATTGGTACAATTTTTGACCTTTACTTGAGGTTGACACAGTACTATGGACAAATTACCAGGCACATTGCGCAGGGCAATGAAGCATTATCTGCTACATGCTAAATACAAAATATATCCACACAACAGGTGTCATGCATGGCAAGTTCTGAGTGTCCCAGCACCACTGATACTGCATTAGTCTGAGACCCCAGCTCCAGCAAATCACCTGACTGACAGAAGCCAAAGATTTCCTGGATAAAGATCCAGAGCTTGGGCTTTTCTCATTTTTTAGTGCAATCCTCCAAGTACTACTATAAAAGCACTAGTCAAAAAGGGGAAAAAAGAGACTGAAATTTTCAAAATAAAAAATCGTTTGAGAAATCACCCCATTTTCCTTATGAAGTCCATCATAATGAAGTCTTATTATACTAGTGTTTGCTGACATTCAGTTATCTCAATGAATGACCTTGACCACTAAGTTTTTACCTGTTCATTCCTAGCTTCTAAAAATTAGTTGACTGGTAATCTAAGATCAGTTAAAAATTAACGTCAACTCCTATCATACAAAACAGAATGAAGAAAGAATTACATTTGTTTGTGTAAAACTACTGAAAATAAGAACCAAGGGCAACTTACTGAGGACAGGGATATTTTCTGTTTTCCAAAGTATTACTAGCAAAAAATTATTAGCAAAACTTTCTGCTGAAACACTTTCTAGTTTCAAATACATAGTGTACGGCATCCCCCCCAGTATGCAAACACACACTCATTATCAGAGCACTGAAGTTGCAAAAAAACGAGTACTCAGATGTTAATACATGCCAATATTAAAGCTTGTAGGTGAAAAAAATGCATCTGATTTTGCAGATAGTGTGTATTAATGGTAATGTGATCAACCAATCTAGCAGCAATAGGGCTTTCTGCCACTCCTCAGCTTTAAAATGAACTGGATGAATGAATGTCCACCAAAATATATTGAGGCAGCCAGAGGCTGGGCAAAATTCTTTCTTGGGTCTGACACAGGTATCATTCCAAATGCATGTAGTATTTATTTGTACGTCTAGAAGGACATACACTGAATTATTTTTAAATTTATGGACATTTTTTTCATGCTTCCAAGAGGTTATATTCAGTTTCCCTCATTCCCCACTTAGTCAGGAAACGTCAGCTCCCTACAGCAATTTCATTTCCTGACGTGCATCTTTAGAGCTGCAATTACCAATCCAAGTCTGGCTACATCACCGCTTAATATAGAACACAATGAACATGCTTTTTTTAGAAAGGCTTTTTACACAGCACCTTTGAAAGGCACCATCTTAACAAAGAACAAGAAAGAATTTGTGCTGTATATTTACTCATTGAGAAAAGAAGGTTTAAAATTATCATTTTCCATTTATTTTTTTACACGTATTTACACAGTAGATTCTTGGTATGGCTCATTTACCCTATGAAATATTTAATTTTACTTTGAATTAAAATAGGATCAGTTGTCACTCTGATGCCTGACAAACACTGCTGCAATAAGCCTATGGAATAACTGATTGCTTCAGAGAGGTTTTAAGGAGGAACAAATGAACAGTCTAATCTGTAGCTGATAGTCTACCCAATGTATTTCACAACCATTTCACCCTGGAATGACGCAGGCTGGACAGAAAACAAAACCACCAAGAAAAACAACCACCACCAGCTCACCAGCTCTGCTGCTAACACCCCAACCCTTACACCGAACTTGATCTGCAATTAATTCCATACGACTCAGCACGAGAAAGTGGGCAGAAACGAAGAATCAGCAGTAGAAAAGGGAAATGTAACAATGAAACTAGAAATATAAACCCTAAAGGCTTGATTCCAGGGTCACAGATTTAAATCAGAAGAATTTCACTAAGGCTAACAGAGCCTTTCCAAAGCAAAATTAGCCTGAAATCAGAAATAAGACACTGGCATGTGGCATGAAAGGGCAAAACTTGGCAACAAAGTAAAAAAGTTTCAAGATTAAATCTTGCTCATTATTGGAGAAGTTAAGACTTAAGAAGATGCTATATTATGCAATCACTAATAAATGGAAGTAAGGGCTCTGGGTTAAGACTGCTCCCTGAAGGAAGCAAAGTCTTCTTTATGCTTGGAACAACATGATTAGTGGTCAGCAAAAGATTTGGTTTTTTTTAATGTCCCAATGGTTTAAAGAAATGGAAGACTGGAAAAAAAAAAAATCCATGGAACAAAAATTAATTGAGAGGACAAATCCTGCAAATTCACAACTAAGAGAATAGGAAAGAAAGAGAGCTACACTCCATCACAGAAATTACTGCTTTTGAATGTAGTATGCTTCAATTTCTATCCAGTTAATTACTCCTATAGGTTTGCTTAAGCAAAGTAATTTAATAAGACTATCAGTAACACCATCACATGTTCAGCTCTATCAGACATATAGACATACGACCTGCTTGCAAATCTTGCTCTGGCAGTTTTAAAATGTCACCAGTTCCAGCTACCTACCCCATGTTTCAGCCCCAAAGCTGGAAAGGCAGAGGAAGGCAATCCATGCCTGAAGCTGAGCTGTTTAGTGCACAAAGGAGGATGACACTTAGAAGAGGATGTACCTGACTGCGCCTTCAGTGTATATACAGGTATTTACACGCACCTACAGACTCTGCGTTATAAAGCACCAATCATATAGAGAATTTAATACTGAGATCTATTCAGTAAGTTTAAACAAAGCAAAAGAAAGACAAAAGACATTTTTCCCAAAGTCAACTATAGGAAATTATTGTATCAAAAAAATACAAAATGGATTGGGTTGCTTGCCTGAGCAAGGGTCAACAAGCACAGACATGAAGCAAATCAGAGCATCTACCCATTCAAAAAACTAGAAAGGAAAAACAAATCACACTTTCTTTCAACAGGTTTTTAAAATGTTTTACAAATACTGACACGGCTCCTACAGGGCTGCTACCTGCACATGCACATCTCTAAATTAAGCTGGGTTCACCAAAAGATCAGGTTCCTCTGTTTCCTTAATCCGTGCTGTCTGTAGGCTTCTCTACACAAGATATTTCTCAGGAATAATCTGAGAACCCAATTCAGAGGCCAGGAAATGAGGTTTGTAAGTATTTGCCCTGACACCTTCTATCAGTAAATGCTCCTGTGCAAATTTCTCTCATGGGGCACTACATTCCTTCCTCCACTACAACATCTCCCCCTCTCCCTTCACCCGCAGCTCTGGCAACAGCTAGCAACTTCCTGGCAGAGCTGCCTTCTGTCACTCCTGCCTCACAGAACTCCTTTGGTCCGTTAGCAGAACTGACAGAAAGCAGCAGAGGAAACACGCAGCCACAGCCAGGGTCGGGCCAGGCCCTTCTGCAGCACCCAGTCACCAGGTGTGCCCCAGCTCTGCCTTCAAAGCTCACCCTCAGGGCATAGTTTCAGGAGTACCTGAGCCTGAGCTAGGTTTCTGCTGCTGCCAGCGGAGGTGGCTTCCACCCTGCGCCTGCTGCTGCCGCCTCACCTCAGTGCCAGCACTTGTGTGGCGTGGCCGGACCAGCGACCACCTGTAAAGGGAGAAAAGGAGGCGCTGGGAACAGGCAGCTGCCCTGGGGAAGGGCAGGAGCCACCAGCACGGTCCCAGCGCAGCCCGGCACGCTTCCGGCACAGGGCACACCACCTGAGCAACCACAGCTTCAGACGAGTCACGGCTACTCTACCTGGTACGGTATCAGAAACAGCACCCCAAAGAAATGCAGCTAAACTTAATAAATAAATGGTATTTTCATTCTGAAGCATGGGAACTGTCGCTTGGGTTTGGCCAATTCTAGGTATCTTATGTGTGATCTCAGATAACACGATCTGCAGATGTGCTTCATCTCAGATGGCTGGTTACCACAAGAGTCAGAAAAAACAAACTCCAGTTGTATCTACTGCAACACACTGGCTAAACCACAACACATGCTCTAGTTTCCCCCCCTTCCCCTTCCGTTAAAAGAGAAAAGTATAACCTTCCCCTCTACCAAAAAAACAAACACGACATTTGTTTTTCCTTCTTCTGTCTTTGTGAAAAAAAAAAAATCAGAAAGTTGTTAGTTTTAAAGGACCTTTTTAAAAAAAAAAAAAAATTTTGTTTTCCCCTTCCGTTAAAAGAGAAAAGTATAACCTTCCCCTCTACCAAAAAAACAAACACGACATTTGTTTTTCCTTCTTCTGTCTTTGTGAAAAAAAAAAAAAATCAGAAAGTTGTTAGTTTTAAAGGACCTTTTTTAAAAAAAAAACCATTTTGTTTTACAACAGAAATTGAAAATTTGAATACCTTTAAGATGAATGAAGTCTTTAAAATTACTGAGTAAGCAGTAGACAAGAATTCCAAGGGAACAGGCTGATTGACATGGTAAAGAGTTAGTTGCACCATAGAAGTTTTTTATTCTAATGTAAGACACTATTTTGATTTTAAAAAACATACTCTGAATGCTGAAATTCAATTGTAGTCAAGCTAATGACACACAACAAAAGCACTAAATACCCTCAAAAATCACCCGGCAAATCCAGGAACTGATTCGGACATGAGACTCATTTATTAAGTAAAACAAAAGAAAAACCAGCAGCGAAAAGGAACACCTTGAGACTGTGAAGAAGTCTTTAAGTAACCTTTTTGTAAATCGACCCACTGGAGGAAAAAAAAAAAAAAAGGCACTGCACACTATCACTAATCTATGGGGGAAGAGACTGGGAAAAAATCAGCATTCTTCCATCTCGGTTTCACGATCATTTTTACACATACTCAGACTTTGTTTAAAAACCAGAACAAAAGCCCCCGTCATTGCACACATCCCGATTTGGTGTTCCAAGGCCTTCCAGGGGGCTGGGCCAACTGCTCGTAGCTGTGGAACTCACAGACAACAGCCCACAGCCACCAGCCAGGCCGACACCGCCCCGGGACGGGCTGTTACCCACAGGGACACCCACTCCACACACGGTGCGAGAGCTGATCCGCGCCCCGGAGCCCGTGTGCGGAACCGCCTGCACGCACGGGTTCACGCACGGGGTCATCCCCAACACCGCCGGGGTGCTGCTGCCTCTTTCTGCTGCGTGAGGGAACCAAGCGTCATCCACAGTGAAAAACGGAACAAAACCAACCAAACGAACCAGCCCACAAACCAAACCAAGGGAGC
>NW_010134058.1:0-598 GCF_000699245.1 Pterocles gutturalis | reverse complement strand
GTTGTCTCGGCAACGGTTGGCATGGGGATGGTTCTCTTGGTATCAACATTTGAATATTTCTCTTCTTAATCTCACGCCGGGCATAACATATCAAAAGAACCTTTGCCTCCCTCCCAATTGGAGCGAGACAGCGTGGGGACGGTTGTCTTGGGGCCGATTGGCGTGGGGACGGTTGTCAAGCGACGGTTAGCGGGGGGACAGTTGTCAAGGTGACTCCCTTACCCCCCGTACTTCGAGGTACTAACTGTCCAAACCAACATACTCTGAAAAATTACTACTGATTGTGAAACAGACAACTTAGAAAAGTTATATTGACCTCTCTTAATCAACTGAAATTACTATCGTAACTTTAGGATCTTGAAAATTTTTTATCATTAAAAAGAAAAATTAACTTTGTCTCCTGAAACTTTTGACGGGTTCACAACAGCATTGTTGTCTCGGGGGCGGTTGGCATGTGGGGACAGTTGGCATGGCAATGGTTGGCGTAGGGATGGTTGTCTCGGTGACGGTGGGCATGGGGACGGTTGGCATAGGGATGGTTATCTCAGCAAAGGTTCTCTAAGTGATGCTTGCATCAGGACACTTGTCTTGGCGACGG
>NW_010134057.1:0-509 GCF_000699245.1 Pterocles gutturalis | reverse complement strand
CCTGCCATCCCTTGGCTGCCCGGGGCTGAGCCTCCCGTCGCTTACCAGGGCCGGGGTGTCCTTGCCATGTGGCAGAGGATTGTCCCCCTTCCTCGGGCAGCATGATGGAGGCAGGGCTGCGGCACAGCTGCCGCGGTGGTGGTACCCCGACCTGGTTCCACTCACGTCTCCTGTCCCTTTCCCTCCCTGCAGTGGCTGCGGGTTCTGCCCTGCTCCCATGAGTTCCACCGGGACTGTGTAGACCCCTGGCTGCTCCTGGTTCCTGGAGCAGGCCTGCCCACTCTGCAAGCGCAACATCTTGGGTGAGAGCCGTGCGGATGCCACATCATGTCCCCCTCCTGGTGACCAGGGAGCGCATGTGTGCCAGGGCAAGGGCTGGGGAAAAATCGGAGCTGTCCCAGGCTCCCTGCGTGATGGCCCCTCCGTCCTTCTCCCTTCCAGGGAACTGCTGCCCGGAGAGCTAGCTGACCCGAGGGACGCACTCCAGGGACGGACCCGTCACTGTCACC
>NW_010134056.1:0-698 GCF_000699245.1 Pterocles gutturalis | reverse complement strand
CAGACCCTGTGTGCACGCACACCCTGCACTCTCTGCACACATGCAGACCCTGTGTGCATGCACACCGCGCACAGGTTCACGCTCTGCATGTGTTCCCTTTGTGCATCCCCTCCTCTACATGCCGGTGAGCGACCCGTCCCCTTGCACCCGGTGCTTTTGCTGGCATTGTCCCAGCTGTTTGAAAAAAGTAACAATAATTAATTGATAATACTAATTAATAATAAAAGAGAAAGGAGAGACAAAGCTCCCCTTAAAGCGCCATCCCAGGGTCTTCTCAAGCCCATTTCACTTTTCAAACCTGCTCCACGTGGAGCGTGAGGGGCCCTTTTCTCCCTTTAATTTTCTCCCCGCTGCCCAGGGCAGCCCCAGAGGCCTGGCTTTGATTTTCCTGCTTTTGTTCCGGCAGTCCCGGTGCTGGACAGGGAACAGTCCCAGCACAGGACAGGGGACACCGTGCACACCATTGGGGGGACTGTCGCACCAGCATTGCCGGATTTTTAATTTTCCTGTCTTTTCCCAGGATTTAGGTTTTAACCGCAGTCAGTTGCCCATGTGAGATGCAGCTGCCCACAAAGGGACCCTCCGGAGCCATGTGCTGTTTGTCACATTGCGATGGTGACTCGAGGGTGGCAGTGGGGGGACACGCAGCCCCCTCCCAGGCTTGTGACTGGCACGGCGGGGAGGTTTGGGGGGAGCAG
>NW_010134055.1:0-1835 GCF_000699245.1 Pterocles gutturalis | reverse complement strand
TGAGACTTTTGATGATACAGATATTAGAAAGGAAAGTTTGTGCCCAATGTGAAGTCTACAGTTTGCCATCAGAGATATTTTCTAAAGATTTTCAGCTTTGATGAGTGAGTTGGTGTGTTAGCTTTTGGGTTGGTTTACCCTCTTCAAAAAGGGGCAAAACTATATATGCTTAGAGAAGAATAGTGGAAGTTTTGCCATGTTAAAGAAACATCAGCTGAAATAAATGTTGCTCTGATCAGAGAACCTCTTTGCATTTTGCCTGGTTTGTCTTCTCATCCTTATTATCAGTCTGTGAATTCTATACACTTTTGTTCTCTACTCCTATATTATATTCCTCCGTGATCTTTCAGTACAGGACACATATTAGTAAAAGACCTCATATGAATACTTCTTGCTTTTCCTAACCTGGCAATTTTGTGTATATTTTTTGGATCTTCTGCCATCTTCTGTAAACCCAGAAGATGGTGCCTGTTTTCTTGAGCTTTCCTGTTTAGGGTGATGGGGAAGAATTTTTAAGATGAGCTGCTTTAAGTTTGTCAGGGCTGTATCTGAGTCAGGGACTGAAGGAGCTCTATTCTGGTACCTGAAAGTGTATCCTTTAAAATACTTGTTGGGGAATGTGTGCATTTTACCAGGGGAAATAAAACTGAAAGCTAGTAATTCTGTTGATGCAGTAAAAATGTATAGTGCTGGTATTTGTGGCCATGACTACTGTCATGTTAAAGCCAACATGTTTTAGTCACCAGCATATTGCCAATTCTCGCCACTTTTTCTTTTTTTCTCTCCTCTCTTCTCCTGTCAAGTTATCCGGTATCTTAGGTGATGATTAGTGCCTAACTCACAAAAAGCAGAGACTGAAAATGTTAACAAAACAGAAAATCATGGTAGACAAAGTTGAGGTTGTTGTTAAAGCTTCTTCCAGGAGGCCTTCTGCTTTCTCATTTTTGAACTTTTCATAGAGTCCTGATTGTGTAAAACACAGAAGCAATTTAAAGAACTTGATCTCTGGACTATTTGTGTGGTTAAGCTGGATCAGACAAGGACGCATTGATTGGATTTCATCTCTTTTCTCTTTAACGCTCCAGTCTCACCACTGTGTTGGCATGGCTTTTGTTGACCCTTCCATCAGTTTTCCCACCTTCCAAGAAAAAGAGATCACTGACATTTGCTTTCATCTCCAGTTTCTTAATTCTAAACATATGAGGCCATAGCCCTGCACATGAGTCATATGAATCTCTTCCTGTGCTTTCAATGAGCTCTTGAAATTTTATGCATATGAAAGATGGGGTTTTTCTTGTTTTGGTCATTCATTTCCCCAAAAACTTGTTCTACATCTTACTTTTGGCAAAAACATTTAAAGTCAGTCATATATACTGTTGAAACAGTACAGAGTTGGAATTGATTTGCATTTTTAAAGGCATAAAATGTATTTTCTTTGCAGAAGAGTAAAGTTAGCTGACATGCTAAAAACCAGCACTGTAAGACTGATGTGTTATTTCAGAGGAGGTGACAACCCTAACAATGGCAACTTGCATTATAATCTGCTTTACATGGGGTGAAAAAAAATTAAAAAAAAGTATTAACTGAGCTGGGCTTCATCCTCATTGTTTTGTGATTGTTTTCCTTGCTACCTTTTTCTGTTTGTCTAGATTATTTTCACATATCCAGATTTGAGGGATTTCCTGTATTTTGTTCAGAAGGCCTCTTCACTTGATGATACTTTTATTTTCAGAATGTTTTCCTAAAAATCACTCAATTTTTTCTCTTTTATTTCCTGCATCACAGTTTCCTTATGCCCTTCAAATGTTTGCAGACTGTTACATCTTCTTTTAATT
>NW_010134054.1:68162-77669 GCF_000699245.1 Pterocles gutturalis | reverse complement strand
CCCAGCCAAGGGCAAACCCATCACACCACCCCTTGTAGGCTAGTGTATGAAAGCAAAATTAAAAATTGTGCTAGGTTACGCTGATGTGCTAAGCAGTGAGTGAAATGCAGCGAGGGAAGAACCGACACAGCAGCTACGGCAGCAACTTGGCCATGGGGGTCATCCTATGGCAGCACAGCCCCAACCAAGGCAGGCACCAGCTCCCCTCTCTGAGCCCCGGGAGAAGCAGCTGAGCACTTACCTGCAAGGAACCTTGTTACCTATTTGGTTATATGTGATTTACAAAGATGGAAAAACAATCTTGTTAAGAGGAAAGAAGGAAATAAAGACAAAATAGCTTCTCAATTATAGGTACAAGGTGTTAGGCAGTGCACCAATTGCTCTCCATCTGTATTCTGCATCTGTTGACTTTTGCACATTTTGGTGTGTGTTTTCAGCACTTTTCATTGATTACAGATTTAGATGCTGTAATTTCTACCAACTATGATACCAGAAAATTGTCAAAATATTTGCAGCCAAATGCAAACCCTCTCAAAATTCCACTGCCTTCAAAATCCAAAGCTACAGAGATATAAAACAAAATGAAATATTTCTTAGATTCATAACTTTCTTCAGAAAAAAATTATGTATTTTACAGTACAAGACGATGACTTTTAGATTTAAAATTTTTGACCTGTTAATACTGGGATTAGAATTCCCCAAACCAAATATTTTTACCTTTATACATTTTTTAAAAGTGTCTTTTCATATTTTCCAAAGTTGATCAATGAAATTATTTCTATTTTTCCAGCTTGGAGGGGAGATAAATTGGTCTTTGGCAACAAAAATACTAAATGAAAAAGAAAATGCTTCTTCACTGCTAAAGACAGACAGGACAAAAATAAATTGACATGGTCCCTGGATTTCAGTGACTATTATAGCACTTTAAGGACAAAACAAAGAAAAAGGTGAAGGGAAGACAGTAACCACAGACTATG
Organism: Pterocles gutturalis; assembly: GCF_000699245.1. NCBI lineage: Eukaryota > Metazoa > Chordata > Aves > Pterocliformes > Pteroclidae > Pterocles > Pterocles gutturalis. The sequence goes on along the minus strand of NW_010134054.1, from coordinate 76,692 downwards.
CTGGATAACCCTTTGCTCCAACATCAACAAAAGTTTCAGAGAGAAATAAAAGAATTTAGGTGAAGATCACACACATGCACACAAAAGGAATTATATATTTTTTTTTACTTTTCCATTGAACTTTTCTTTCTGGTGAGTATTCTGTCAGAGGAAATGAGCCCTCAGCTTTCATTTTTTTTTTTTGAGTAATTATAGAGATACAGTAAACGACAATAGAGGAGAAGCAGGCTGTTAGGTCATTTAAGTGTGGACACAGAAATGTAGGATCTGGGCCACTTATAAAGAGAGCTCGGCAGAGAAAATCCAGCATGATTTTTGGGGGGGGTTTATTTCTTCCTTCTTAAGCTTTTAATGTTTTGCTGTTATTGTTTCCTGTCTATAAGGCCAAGCAAGGGCCTCAGTGAGACTTGAAGTCTCTGCAGATTTTCTTGCTGGCTCCTAAACTGAGTATAAGTACAATACTCCCAGGTTTATCCAGCTCTGTTTTAGAATTCATTTGTAATCCACACAAGAGCAGTAAAGAAGAAACATATACCATATTATTACTAGGATAATTGCTGGCTGGCTAATCTCACGTTTCATTGCTGCTGGGCTTCTTTTCTTATTAGCTGTGAATGTTTACAATTTCGAGTGATTGTGTAAGTCCTTCTTGCCTCATCTAGCCTCTCTGCAGAAATGACAGTTGTCCTTGACTTTAAAGCATGATACATTCTGCTTCATTTACAATACATCCAAATCCACTCTAAACAGACTTTCCATTTCTTGGTGAGGTGCCAGTGATTCTGAACAGTTCAGATCCTGCCAGCTATTAATGTTGTCAATTGCCGACTTTTGGGAGGGAAAACATGACATGAGGCTTTGAAGTAGTTGATCAGCTATGCTCAAGTGACCGCTGCTAGCTATATGGCTGTAGCTTAGATTTGTTATACCCATGTACTTCTCATTTCAGTACAAGGTGAAAGAAAGAGATCTGAGAAATGTCTCTGTTAATCTACAAAAGCTGAAAGCAAGGTCTGCCTTCCATTGTTTAACATCTGTGACTGGTGTCAAAACTATCTGCGGTCATCTCACTTCCAAGACAGTGCAAAAGGGAGCTAAATGACAAATAATAAAGTATATATTTCTCTTAAAAAAAAAACAAACCGAACCAAACCAAAACAAAACAAAAAAAACCTCTGGTAGGTTTCATATACTCCAGTATTTTCTGTTTTCCATAGCCACATGCCTTTAGTCTTTTCTTCGTTTGCTTTCTCATTTTTAGCACCCCAAACCAGAAATTTAAAAGGATTCATTAGTAAAGGAAGGGCTTTATTTTTGTGAAAACCAAGTTTGTCACAGTTTGGCTAGGTCTTTAACCATCAGTAGAGGCAAGTTCAATTTGTTGGCTATTTCTGGTTTTGGGAAGGGGACAACAGCTGTCACACCACATCTGTGACCATCCTCCAGCACACCAGGAGTTCACATTTCCTCTTTCCTGAGAAGATCAGATACTGTGTTTCTTGTCTCCCTCTCCTTTTAATGCCCCCCTTCTGGTAAATCTGCATCTGTCAGTGCCTGATCCTGTCTCTCAAATGAGTCCCCAGTCACTAGTCTGGAAGTTTCTCTGTTTCTTATTTTCTGGATCAATGAATATTTCATTATTTTAAACCTGCAAAAGCTCCGGATGGAAAAGTGCCTATTGCAAACAATACTACAGCTGCCAGTTGGTACATGTTCCCCAAAGACAAGACACCACAGGACCTATTCCAGGACTAGTTTCCATGTTAGAAAGTGGTATGTCCCGCATATTCCTACCTTCTGTCTGTTAACCACCTGTGCAGATATCGAAGGTATCTCTCAAGTATCTGCAATGGCACAAGACACCTGTATCTAGGCACCTGAAACACTTCCTTACATATATAAAGCAATTTTCTGCTGTATGTAACTACCAATCATAAAACTAACAATCTTCTCTTGGGTTGTATGGGGCAGAATATAGTGATTCTACATCCCACTTGATTGCTCTAACCACTGTGCTATTAGAACAAACTTTCATTTCCCTCTCTTTCCTTCCCCTCCTCTCCCCTCCACTCCCCTCCTGTCCCCTCCCCTTACCTATTCTGTCTCCTACTAGGGCTCAAACGTTAGAGTGTTCACCCAGAGCTGTCACATTCTTTTTACAATGAAAGAGTGAGAACAGAGTGAAATCAAACTAATTTTCATTCAGACATGATTGATACTTTTGGCTTGGCAGCCATGCTCACTAGTTGCAAGCATGTCAGTATTGCAAGATGCTGCACTAATAATGCTCACACATTTCCCATCTCCTTAACTACATCTAAATGTTCACTACAACACTAATAACTCAATAGTGGGGAGTTTAGGTATAGTTCAGGGAATGTGATAAACATTCCTAAATTTTGGTATCCAAGTCTGTCTTTCCATCTATACAGAGCAGATCAGAAATCTGTCTTTTCTACTGGAAACTCTTTGGAGAGGGATTGTCTTTAAACTCATGAAATTTGAGTGTTTAAATGCCTTTCTGGTTTGAAAACAAACAGTAACAAGCAAAGCAAATGCATTCCTGAGAGGAGATATGTCTGCTAGTACTCTAACACATAAAATCCAGACTTTGCTTCTATTTTTTCTCCTTTTTACACATCTCTTTGTATGTATAAAATCCTACTAGTGGCACTAAACTGTTTCTCCATTTTCTTTTTACCTCCTATATGGAGCTAAGGGTTTGTCTATTTTTGTGTCTCTTTCACTCCCATCTTGTCAATGCTATCCTCCTCTAGCAGCAGTATTAATTCAGAGTCCTTTGACAGGATGTTCTAAAGACGCAGATGTCAGGGAAAGCTGAAGCATCACCATAGCATTATGCAAAAATGTCTATTGTAATATAAATCCCTATGCCACAGCAATTTTAGCTTCTTATTTAGTCACTTATACAAGATGTGCTATAATCATGGTGAAGGCATAACTTATTGTTGCATTGATAGATTCCATACAATCAGTGCATTGTAAAATATGATGAAAATCAAGTTTTATTCTGGCAATTCAGCATTACATGACAATAGAGCCTCTGCTCCCTTAAATCCTCCACAGTTCTCAGTCCTTTCTTTTTCTGCTGGCTGAATCTGCTTTTTTCCAGAGGTTTTGAGATGAAGCCAAGTTTCATCAACAATCTTTCTCAGGAGCTATTCTCCGTCTGACTAACAGAGCATCAGCTGGCTCCCTGACCCTTGTACAGGGAATTCCCCTGATGGATCTAAATGAGTCACACAGAACCTCCAGCCCATAGCAAAACAGTATTCCCTTTTCCCTTTTGAACAAAGAGTACAGGCCAAGCTGGGGAAGGTCTTCTCTGAGAAGCTACATCCGCCTCTTTGGCAAGCTCCATGTGCTGCTTGCACCACAGCAGCCACCGCTGGCTCTCACGCCTGCCTGCCAAGCCCTTGCCTGCTGGCCTTGCTCAGTCTTCCACCCGAGGCTTTCCATCTCCCCAAGGCTGAATCTTTAAGATACCAGACCAAGACATCTCCCGTAACCTCTCACCCTGAAACAAGCCTTTTGTGCAAATCAAAAATTATTTATTTTCATAATACTCCTGGCCTCATTTCAGGGGAAGAATTGGCTCTTTTAGAATCTGGCCTTTGACTTCAGGAAGAGAGACAGCAGCCTCCTTACTGTTTTTCTGCACAATAACTCAGGATTGATTGTGATGCTAAATAACTCTTCATACTGACAAGTGGTAACATGGAAAAGTTTCAGAGCAGGAGTACAAAGCACTTTCAGTGAACATGCAGATGCAATACGACAAACGGAATCTACTGAAGACAGACACCTATTTGGAGATATTATCTTTGCAAAACAAACTAAACCTTCCCAAAATAATTTTTATTGTTAGATGGCAGCTCACTACAAAGGCTATGTATATCTCTATCATACCAGAAAAAAAAACAAACAAACAAAAAAAAAAAAACAAACCCAAACCAAACCAAAAAATGGCATGTGTGGTGAAGTTTTTTTTTAAATCCTGCGTTTCTGAGTTTTGGGGGTTTTTTTTCCCTGTTATAGATAGCAAGCCCCAGAGATGGTTCAGAAAAACATGGAGGCAACCTGTTTTTACAAGGACCTCTGTCTAGATCAATACACATTTCTTATGAAACAGCTTAGCACCAAGAACAGGTGCCAGGTAGAACGACTAAAGCAGTGTGTGGATTCTCCAAGACTCCTCCTTAGCTCCCTCGAAGAACTGGGGGACATTACAGCATTTCTTCAGAGATGCTGCCCTGCTTTCCCAACAAAACATTCACCAAATTCAGTTTAATTACATAACCTGATGTCTGCTGTCCAAAATCCAAATTTCTCAGCACCCAGTTTATATCGTCATATCATATCACATCATATCATATCATATCATACCATACTTTGCATATTAAATGCATACAGAAAAATCTCTGCAGCTTTTCCTACATTCTTTATTCTTAGAAAAGTGATTTATAGAATGTTTTTTTATGACATTATTACTATAGAGTTAGGATAAAAACAGTGATGGTGAAGTTTGAGGTCATTCTGATCAATCATGGAAGCAAGTTCTAAAATCATGGATCAGTTCTAGTTTTCAGTACATAAACTTCACTTTTGAGATTAGCCACATAGCAAGCAAGTGACTGCAATTTAGGTCAACCCCACTGAAGGATTTGAAGATTAATTGAGGACAGTCAGAACATTGTCTTTGGGTGTTTTCTTTTTATACTACAAGTTGAAATGTTGTGAAATCAATCATTCAGAAGAATCCCACATTGGGGTGCAATTTAAACTGACTAACAAATCCTTCAAAAGCCATGAAGTCTTCTATCACACTAGTGCTACCTATTGATTTAAATTAATGCCGCACCAAAAAAATTAAGGGCATAAGTGAGAACTAGTATGCTAAGTCAAAATAAGTGAACCCACTGTATTTGTGTTCATAGAGTCACTAAGACTCGACAACAATATGCTTTTGTTTTAAAAGCAGCTACACATGGGATTTCACAGATAGTTCATGAAGAGTATTTGTAGTTGGAAATGAAACCCAGTATGTCAGTGTGATCCAGGTCAAATCACAATTATTTGAATGAGGAAGAAGATATCAACTGCAGACTGTGTTCTCAAGACAAAGCGAACCCTATATTCTATTCCCATTTATGAGGAAAAAACATCCAGTCCTAAAACACTGACAAACATATTTGTAAAGCCAATGAATTGTAATGTACTCTAGCAAAGAAAAAAACGAGTCAAACCTGTTTTAAATCAGAAGAGTAAGCTGAAAATCTTCTAACCAGCTTCACCTGACACCATTTTGTCTCAAGTATTTAAGTCTTTGATAACCTGATGGTCCTGGTGTACCACTCCAACAAATATTACATTTCTTTGGGGCTATTTTTTACTGGGGAAAAAAAGCTTTAATGGTTTGACTTTTATCAAGATCAAATGAAATTACAGAAGGAGACACCATATGTCTAAGAGTCTTGAGTGATTGTTGGAAAAAAGAGGCATTTCTTTCAATCTGAGTGACAGGTTGTAGGAGGTCGAATAACATGGTCATACATTTAGAGTTTGGTTAGCTGAAAGAGAGAACAGCATTATCAGAGAAAAAAATCTTTTTTTCCATCAATTTAATTAACTCAGAACACTTCATCAAATATTGTGACTTGGCAGCATGACATGAAATTGATAGAAACATAGGTGATTCAAAGTCTGGCCCAGTTTTTGTGGTTAAGGTCCACAGTTACCAGTTTACAACAAAAAATTATAGTATTTAGTTTTATTTATAGGCACTTGGAAAATAGCAAGCCAAATTCTGGTGCTCTGTTGGCATGCCTCTCGTATGAATAAGGCAGAACCCAGAACAACTCCTTGAGAAATTCCTTTTATGCATATCCCTGAAATATTATTTTTACACAACACAGGGTCGACACAAGCAGCTCTAATGTGCCTTTGTGCACAGTAGCTGTAGAGGTGATCAGTGAGAACATGTGAGACTGTCAGTGTGTGAAGCACGCTGAGCTACCCTCGATTGCCTAGGGTCTAGGCATCTAGGACTGCCCCTCCCCTTTAACTTGTTTTTGACACAAGACAACACCAGAGGCCTACAAACGGCAAGGACAGAGCAGCCCTGTACTGCTACTTCCCCAGAATCCTCCTCCAGAAAGTTGAGGTTCAGGGACTTTAAAAAACTAGAAGGTGGATTTTTTTTAGCTAATGAACTTGGATGATTTCTGTTGCACTTGGGAAACACAGAATGCTTTATTTCTGACCTGGGCTACAAATCCCTGAGCAGGCTGAATAGGTTTTTTGAATGATATGATCCAGAACACAGAATACACAGAAATTTGATTTGACATCATATTTATGCTTACATTGCAGGTAGTGGTGTCAATAGTCAAATAAACAGTAAGAAGACTGGAGAGAGGACTGTAATGCCTTGCCATTTTCAGTAGAGAAGCACTCAGGAGGCTGAATAATACTGACAATGATGGGGATGGGATTCCATGCCAATAATGAAAAAAGCTGCTCTTCCCACCAGTATCAGATCACTATGTGGCCAAAAGTCTTCTTGTACAATTCTCTATAGAAGAAAACCATGGCCAGAGAAGCCCACTTTCAAAAATATCACTGTTTTTCTGTGATTTAACTAAAGCAACATCCTTGCTGTACAGTGTGGTACGTCCTCATGATCACTCTTCAATATATTACTGTAAGTGCAGTAAGTCACCCTTTTAACTGAAGCTTGATTTACATGGAAAGCTAAGTTTTGATTTTTTGTAGAAGGCTAATTCCTTAATGATATAGTGCCTCATACATGCTCATCAGTGAAACCGAAGAGGAAAGTTTTGCTGTTGTCTTCCCCTTCCTTGTAAAAGACAGAGAGTGGAAGGTGGAATTCATCTAAACAAATCTCTCTGTCCACAACGTAGGTGTCTACACCTGAGTTCTCCCCCTTTTGTAATTGTTGGAGAAAAATAAGCACTTTCTGTGTATCATTCATCTCATCCCAAAGTCTAAAACATGCTCCATAAATGTGTTTTTTTTCTCTCCACTGAACCTAGCCTGATTAGATGTCTATGTTATAGAAATCTAAAATGAGACAAATTGATTCCTACCTAAGGTGCCTAAAAGAAGTGAATAACAGTGGAAAGTTCACCCCAACTGTTTGTTTTCAGTCTTATTTCAATGTATAGAGTTTCAATGTATAAAGTTCCAATGTCTAGAAGAAGCCAGGCAAAAGCATAAGTTTAACGTCTACCCAAAGGATATCTTTCACCAACCAATTTCAGAGATTTGCACTGGGTTTTGCAGAGTAGCTGGTGATACCCCGCTACTCTATTTTTTATTTAACTTTAGTTACTTTGAACATCTGACAGCTAAAGTACACTGAGATACCAGTTGCCTTATCCCTCTGTTATGTTATTGACCAGACCAGGCAGTGAACAACTTTCTTCTCACTCTGCCAATATTACAGCAATTTCACTGTTCTGCATTGTACTCTAGTAGTACAAACCCAAACAAGCATCAATCGGTCTCTTCTCACTGGACAGCGTTAGGATAGTTTCCTCTCTGGTATCCTGCATTATATTGAAAACTGTGGTAATGCTGGACACAACGACGAGACTGAATAAACCAAATGGTGCTCCATGAATAAACTAGATATCTGGTACAAAATGCTTTAATTCAGTTAAAATGAAGGTTATTGTATAGAAGGATATGCAATAGTTTTCTTAATGCATTTTGGAAGAGTCTTCATCAGTATGTTAACTATGAGTATACAGTTTGTCTTAATCATTAATTCTAAGATTTCTTGGACTAACTCATCAAATACTCATTTGTTTCTTGATTACCAACTACCATTTCTCCACAAATAGATTTTTAAGCACAAAAATATTCTAAGATGTCTTATACTTGCTTTTATGAAGAAGCAATAGTTAACCTGGTTAATATTTTACTTGTAAATCTTAAAGGAATTGACTGGAATAGGAAGATTGAAATTTATTATAAATAATGACTAATGCTTTTACAAGTAAGACTGAACTTATTTGTGCTAATAATATTGGTTTAGTAAGAAAATGTACTAGCAAATTCCAGTGTAGTAGGCAAAAGTATAAAGACTAGTCTAATGTTTTGTTTTGGCTACTCAGTCCTACACTTATTCACTAAATAGTATATCAATGCAAGGATTATGTTCTAATGTTCTTAAAAATCTTTAAAAATAAGTTCTAATTTTAGCATAAAGCCTGATAAGTGGAGCTAATAATCATTAAAGTAAATATTTTATTTGCTGTCAGATGACATTCCATTCTACTAGTATAATCGCAGAATCACAGAATGGGCTGGGTTGGAAGAGACCTTTGAAGATAATATTTTAAAAAATATTTTTTCTTTTAGATGAGCTTTCAAACTGAGATGAAGAGTGCTTTAGGACCTTAAAAAATGTTCCCAAATATTTTCAGGCAGCATACTGAAGTTTCTTTGAATATGTTTTCTGACATTTTTTAAACTTTCCCTA